>NC_056599.1:8299429-8599429 GCF_018340385.1 Cyprinus carpio | reverse complement strand
CCCATACTTGGATTGGTGCTCTGCATTTAACCCATCCAAGTACACAGCAGTGAGAAGTCAAACACATCATGAACACACACAGAGCAGTGGGCAGCTATATCCAGTGCCCGGGGAGCAACTGGGGGTTCAGTGCCTTGCTCAAGGGCACTTCACCCATGGGAATTGAGGGTGGAAGAGAACACTGTTCATTCACTCCCTCCCACCTACAACTCCTGCCAGCACCTTCGGGTTACAAGTCCAACTCTCTAACCATTAGGCCACAGCTGCCCCATAACAGCTAGTTAGTTTATCAGCGTATATCTTTTTTTCCAATAGAGATCCCACAGTGGGTGGAACTTGTCTTAAAGATAGTGATAACAAGGCCCGCCTATTTAGAGAAAAGATATGATTGGTCAATTTTTCTGTCATTCGAAATTACTCTCCCATTGATTTACTATTGCTTGGCCCTCATAGCTAGACCACCAATCACTGAGCTGCAAACACTAGGCGGAAACATTCATATACTGTACAGTATGGAGAAAATGGCAGTGTTCATTAGCCCATTCACTGAATAGGCAGATTTGGGAGAGGTTGTTTTTGTTTTGTATTTGTTTTGTTTTTTTGTCAGAGAAATTTAATTAAATTTTATTTAGATGATGCTTGTCAAATTATGAATAGCTGAAATAAACTCATATATATATACATATATCTATATATAAATATACATATATATAAATAAAAAAAAAAATATATAATTTTATTGCTATCTGTGCACACCACACACACACACACACCACACACACATATATTCCTAAAAGATTCAGCTTTGCATCACAGAAATAAATGATAATTTAAAGTATAATAAATTTAAAAACAATTATTTTTAAATTGGTAATATTATACCACAATATTACATTTTTTTTCTGTATTTTTGATCAAATAATGCAGGCTTGGTGAGCAGAAGAGACTTCTTTCAAAAACACATTAAAAATAGTAATGTTTCCAAACTTTTGACCTGTACTGTATATATAATCTATATATATATATATATATATATATATATATATATATATATATAACAATAAGTTAAACCCTGACAGTTCCCGAACTGGTAACACTATAATTACAAAAAAGTTACGCTGGTTGTAATCTAAAAGTGTCTGATATTTCTGTAGTGTTACTCTTATCATTAACTATGTAATTCTTATTCGGACGAGGATCTGAGACATCACAGAGTGATTATTCACTTACTTCATGTGAGTACACCTTTTTATGATGTATTAACAATTAAATATTTAAAAGAAATATGTATTTAGCAACATTTAGATTTTAGATTAGATTTATTTCACTTTTACATTTTATACAGATCCACATTTTAATTCAAGAAACTTTCTAGAAATGAAACAAAATGATTTTTTTTTTCTTGATTTCAGCTTCTGCCCCTGATGAAAAGTGAAGAAAGTCAAGACAATACATATAAAACAGCATTTGCTTGGTGCAAATTACCCTTGGTAGATTTAATGACCAAGCAAAATTTGAGTAAAATGATAAATGAAAGTAATATATATACGCAACAATAACAGATAATATACAGTGTGTAAAAATAAGCTTGTGTGACCTGAAATCATAATATTGTTAAAGAACATCATTTAATAAATACTAAACTCTTATATTATTTATAATTTAATATTAATATTAATAAAAAAAAATAAAATATACATGCATAACAATTTGTTTTTAAATGTCAATGCACTGTAATATATATATATATATGTGTGTGTGTGTGTGTGTGTGTGTGTGTGTGTGTGTGTGTGTGTGTGTGTTGTGTGTGTGGGGTGTGTGTGTGTTGGTGTGTGTGTGTGTGTGGTGTTGGTTACGTTTTTTAAAATGAAGTAACCTAGTTGCCTTAAAAAAATTTGAGTTAATTGAAACTAAAGAATTTAAGTTATTACAACAATAAGTCATTTTGTTGTTTTCAACTAATATTTTGTTCTTAGAATTAAAGATTATTTTTTTTTTTGTTAACAATGGTTTAACAAATGACTAACCCTGGAACAGAACTGCTCTGGAAGCCAGGTTTTTATCTCAGCGAGCACCGTTATCTATGGTTTCTTACATACCCTGAAAGTTACCTCAAATTTTTGGAACCGGAAAGCTGAGGTTATCCCGCTCGCGTCGCTTATCTCAAACATACCTGGGTATGTCACATAACCTGCTTTTTTGGAATACACCCTGGTCTCATCCTGCGTCCAGCTATTTTTAGCTGTACAAAAACCGCTCTTTTTGCTGCTTGATTTTGCAAATTTGGTGTGTCTTACCATATTATTTTAATGTATTATCTTAATAATGAACACAACTGTTTGTAGTGCCAAACAGTTACCATTTACTGCAAGTTATTATTTATTCTCGTATTTCCTTTAGCCAGCTAACGAAACCGGAAGTCTCACCCATAGGCTTACTTCCGCATTGAAAAATAAAGTGGATGGCAAGTTATCAATGTAAACAGCAATTTCTTATTTACTTTCATATTAGCTTATTTCTCTTTCTCCCATACACTAATTTCAGTACTGTTTATTTTATATTATTTTTCTGTTACTGGCTTTAACATTACTTGGAAATTCAAACAGTAACAGTCATCTGACAACTGGTGCTAAGCCAAAGGTAAGCACAAATGTGCTTTTATTCGTCATTTTATCAATCTAATGTTAAATTTCACTTCAGATTTATATTTCAAATTATTTATTTGGATTAGAGAGATTATATATTTTCAAATTCCTCTTTTTGTAATTGTACATATCCCTGTTGGTTAATTTGAGGTGGTCCAAGTTACAGTCACAGGTAAAATTATGTTGATCCCTTTTAACTTAGTTGTTAAAATTGGTCACAAAAACAGGTAGGCTAACGTAACTGTAATTTTTCCTGAGCCAATAAAGAAACGGGTAGGAATTTTTTTTTTTTATTATTTCAATCAGGACCACTTCCGTCAAGTATATTTATGACAATTATATTGCATACAGTTAGTTGTTGGCGTAGGTTATGTTCGGGGCAACAGACTCCACACGCCTGTCCATGCAGCCATGGTTGGACCAGAGCGGGGAGATCAGCAAGACAAACCCCCGGGGGTACAGAACAGAACCCATTATATGCATAAAATAATTACAATTCACAACTACATGAGTTGGTAAACGAAATGGTGAAGAGGACTGACTTCCAATGAAGAGACTGTAAAGAAAGAACAAAGTTAGATGCGATTACAGGTTCAGACGTGGTGGGAGTTGGTTGGGGTTGGAGGAGGGAGGTTAAATTGCAAGCAGCGATGCGATGGAAGACACGCTGAAGAATGGGAATTTAAATATAGCCCGCATGTGATAGTTGTCAAGATCTGGATTGGTACACGTCAGGAACAGTTGACTGTCGGCTTTGATGGAGCATGGTGACTAACGTGGCCTGAAGAACTGAACTAACTCGATGCTGAATTATTCATTATTTTTTAACCTTTCAGGACGGGAAACAGCAACAAAAGTTTAACTTCTGCTTCGTGAAGAGCACAGGAAGATGGCGGATCAGGTGCATCATATGTTGTAAGCTCTCGAGGACTGTCCCAGATTTTTTACATGTAACACTATCCAATCGCTATAATGTGCTCCTTTTGAAGTAACACATATATCAAGAAACTGTAAACACTTAAAGAAAATAAAGGTGCACCATGACTACGAAAAAAAGAATCGCGCTCATGCTGCAGTAACGAGGCAGTTGAGGCCATGAGAATGCTACAAGGAGGAAGTTTTCCACCGAGAATACTAAAGAAAAGATCCTTTCTCGCAGTTAACGAACGCAAAAACAGTTAAAATAGGAAGGATTATGGGGACAGAAGGGAAAGAAGGAATGAATGCAGGCTTAGAAGCTATAAAGCAGAGCTAACAGATAAGGTTTACACACTAGGTACTCAGCTACAACAGAATTCCATACATGTTAACCGGCAACTAGCCAAGGCAGTTGAGTTCAGTGCAGCTGAAATCAAGGGCTGCAAAACTCAGTTACAGTCTTCGGTCCGCGACATATCGGCTTTAAAGAAAGATAACGAGGAGTTGATGGAGCGTGTCTTGGAATTGGAGAGATACAAACGCCGATGGAATCTGAGGATTCGTGGCCTAAAGGAAAAGGAAGGTGAAGACATATGTGAGGCGGTTGCTCAGTTACTGGTGAAAATCTCCCCATCATGGTCCTCGAATATCAACCACATCGTGGATTCGGTTCATCAAATAGGCAGACGTGAAGAAAATAAAACAAGGCATGTCATCATTCAGTTTACTCAGAGAATACACCGAGATGCACTGTGGAGAATGACAAAGGACCACGTGATCTGCAAAGAGCTTTGTATCAGCTTCATCGAAGACCTCTGCAAAAGCGACAGGGAGACCCGAGCTGCACTGTGGCAAAAGATAAAACGAAGCTAGAGATGCGGGGAAAGCGTTAGAACATTAGATGAATATATAAACATACAAACAAACAAATAATAACACACAAGAAAAAAACAAATAAAAAAAAATTAAAAATTAAATTTACATGTATGCATTTAGCAGACACTCTTATCCAAAGCGACTTACAGTGCATTCAGGCTATCAATTTTTACCTATTATATTTTCCCGGGGAATCAAACCCCCAACCTTGCGCTTGTTAACGAAATGCTCTACCACTTGAGCTACAGGAACACAGGAAACATATATAAACAAAGGCCTTAGCATTTAAAGCTTGAATGGCCTTTTGATTTATAGAATTTGTTTGGACGGTCTTTTTGCATTGAATGCAGTTTAAAGGGACAGTGCCTGTTTGGGCTTTCTTTTTCAATTTTTTCCAAAGAATAATTTGTTTCACTTAATGTTACTTGTTAATATTTTTGGCAGTTGCCAATTTTGTTATGAATAATTTTGCTTTTTCTTGTATTTCTCTTAATGTTAGGGGCTTAAGATAGAACACTAAGAGAAAGTCATTATTTCTATTTTGCAAAAAGCACACTTTATTTCGTTCCAGGAAACACACTCCAACACAGACAGATGAAAGATTTTGGGTAAATCAATGGGGAGCAAAATCCTTTTTGATCATGGTCATGAATTTTTACGCACTCACAAATTTATTAGATCCTTGGCGCTTTAAATATCCTAACATGAAACAGTATTCTTGGTTTAAGCCAAATAATGTAGTAAAGTCAAGAATAGATTTTTGGTTAATTTCAGTTTCAATTATTAATTTTCTTAGTGATTGTTGTATGTCAGCAGCTCCTCTTTTGATTTTTAAACTTCTGGTGTTAGCCGACAAAATAAAGGATATTGGAAATTAAATTCTAATTTATTAAAATGCCAGGCATTTAATGAGGGTATTAATGCCATAGTCTCTAATGTGATGTCTGATGAATCTAGTAGTGTCCTATAATCTCCAAATGGGAAATTTCTTAAATTTAAAATAGGGAATATTCGATTCATTTTGGTAAAAACACTAAATAGAAGTAACAGACTATCTGATTGAATATCAACAAAGAAATAAATTTTTTTTTTTTTTTATAATAAACATCACCTACTGATAATTGAAAACATAAACTACAAAGTCCCTTCAAAACAAACTCAATGAAATCTATCTTCGTAAAGCAGAAGGGGCTTTTATCAGGTCTACGGCTAAATGGATTGAGGAGGGGGGAAAGGGAGTACCTCATATTTCTGTCGGTTAGAAAAAAGAAGGCAAGAGAGACTTTCAGTTAAAGCTTTATTGATCCAGGGCCAAGTAATTACTGATCAAGCCTCAATCACTGAGGAAGTTGTCTCTTTTTACAGTAACCTATATTCCTCAACCTTTTCTCTGGATGATACAACATCCTTTTTTGACCTTATTAAAGACTTTATTCCCCATATAGATGATGATTTTGTAGCACTGGTGTGATGCAGATATTACATCTGATGAATTGGATAAAGCAGTAGGTAGCTTATCTTTAGACAAATCTCCAGGGTTGTTACTTTTATAAACACTTTTGGAGCATACTAAAAGAACCTTTTATGCTCATGTAAAAGAACACAGAAATAGACATTTCCATCCACCGAGACTATAAAACAATGTATAATAACTTTAATCCCTAAACCTGATAAAGACTTGAAAAACCTTTAGAGAACTTTAGACCAATATACTTATAAACACAGATTATAAAATTGAAACCTTATATATGCTAATATATTAAAAATGTTTTATACACAAAACTATAAGTGAATCTCATCTGGCTTTATGAAGGGAAGATAGTATACAGATTTAATTTTTGGTTATTTTTGATCTTTTAGATTACAGGGACATCTAATTAGAAGATGAATGGGCATTTTATTCTCCTCATTGACTTGTTATGCAGACTTTTGATTCACTGAACATCCCTTTATTTTATTGATTGTTTAAGATTGTTTGGGTTTTTTGGGATACATTTTGAAAACATTATAAAATCTCTTTAATAAAATCTACTAATAGTTCTGTTGCCTCCCGTGCTCAGTTAGGGTACATCACCCAGATTTTTCCATCAGTAAGGTATAAAGCAGGGGTTGTCCTATTTCCCCATTTCTTTTTATTATAAACTACGCGAACTGCTTTCCATCCTTATCAAAAAAAGTTTAACAATAGCCACCCACTAGAGGTACTTGGCCAGACACTAATCATCAGTCCAATTTGCAGATGATACTGCCTTTTTTTATGAAGCAATTATCAGAAGTCCCCAAATATACTACAATCGATTCACATTTTTTGCCAAAGGCCTCTGGTTTAAAAATTATTTAACAAAGCTGCCAAATCCAATCCATCATGTCAATTAACTGAGGCTTACAACACATCCCTATAAACATACAATAGTCTCAAGTTAAAATTATTTAGCTATGTTTCTATCTCAAAAGATTCGTCCACTGAAACAAACTAATGAATGTGTGGGATACAATAGATAATGTCAAATTAAACTCAACTCTTGGTTATTTGCGCGAGATATAAACGCATATTAGTAGTATAAGTTTTAGACTAAGAAGAATGGAAAGCATTTCAAGATTAATCTAACTAGCATAAACAATTGCTATTTTTAAATAGAGCTATTAAAAAAATCAATCAAATTAACTTTGGTTACATCTGGAAAAAGAAAACCCATTATATTAAAAAAGTAGAGATGATAAAACAATATAAAGAGGGAGGTTTACAAGTTATTGATTTTGATTCTATAAATGGGACCCTTAAAATTAATTGGCTGAAAAACTGAAAAATCCTTTTAAACAATAACAATTTTGGGTTTCATATTCCCAGAGAGTTATTATTTAAATTATCCCAGTTTCACCAACAGGTCTTGTTAAACGTCTCCCAGTTAAATTATCCCAGTTTCACCAACAGGTCTTGTTAATAAACTGGAAGATTTTTATATAACCATAATTCACACCACACACAATACACCATTGTGGAATAATAGATACATCTACAGTTAGAAACAAATCATTGTATGACAAGGAATTGGATGGAAAAAAAGTATTTGGTCAGTGTCCCATTTAATGGAGAATAGTGGTATGGTTATATCATATGAGAATTTCTGTGTTTAAATATTTAAGTTGCAGTTGGGCTAAAGCTTTTGAATCGTTATAAAAAGCTATCCCTAACTCTCTTATTTTGTTTGATCAAAAGAAACTCTTATTTATTCGAACCCAACCCCATCATTTTGTGTTTACCTCCACTGTTAATTGAAGGCTGTGAATTTAAAGAAGGTCAACTTTCAAACAAAATTATTAGAAATATGTTTAACAACATTTCTTATCCTGTCGTAGTGTACAGAAATTCAAGTTTCTTATAACTTTCAAAAAGATACCATTCATATTCTAAGAACTGTACATAAAATTTCCTTTACCTCCCAAAATTAAAGAAAGAATTCATTTTAAAATTTTAAATGGGATATATCATCCAGTGAGTACTTAAGACTTAGATTTTGGATTTGGATTGCTAACCAATGTATATTTTGTGACGACATTGAAACTACGGATCATCTATTTTTTTCATTGCAACTATGTGGATGCTCTATGGTCTGATATATATGACTGGCTTTACCCAAAGGTACGTTACCTTGACAGCTTCATCCTTAAAGACATTATCTATGCACTTGTATTGAACAATAACAAAGATGATTTTCTGGTCAATAGCATCCTTATGCTGGGAAAATTTTATATTCACAAATCTGAAAGTTAAACCAGCCTTTTATGGCATTTCATAATGAGTTTTGTTTTTGTATTCAAGAGCCCTTAAAATTATGAAAAAGTAAAATGCAATATTTTTGTTTTCTATATGTATGGATTATAATCTACAAGAAAAAAACCCTAGCCCCGCTTCAAGGTTTTTTTTTCCCCCTCTCTCTGTTCTCTCTCTTGTTGTGGTATTTATGCACCTATTGCTGTAAATTGGAACGTAAAGATTTTTTTGATATGGCCAAGTTGTTTGTACATTAATGTTATTTCAATAAAAAAAAAAAAAAAAAAAAAAAAAAAAAAAACCCTTCTGATTCGTATAAGCTACACACTCTACTGGTAAGTGTAACACTACTGGACACACTAGTGGTTAGTTTTAGTACTAGCCAAATACAAATACAGTACATTCTGTCACTACATTAACAATAAGTGCAAGATTTTCAAAACTTTATCTTGTGTGAAGTGATTCTTTCCGTGTATTAAAGCCTTTGTCATGTATCATGGCATGCTCCGCGAGCCTGTGAAATTAGCGGAGCACTCTAAACTTTAAAATAATTTTTTAAATCACGCTTTGAACCATGATTTACTTCTAAAGACTAAAATCAGTCCTGGCAGTATTTTCTGATCATATGTTCACCACACGAGAGTCAAAATCGAGGTGTGAAACGTTGTGAAGCTATATTTATATATCTGCTATATTTTATATACCAGAAATAAAAAACAGAATATCTGCTGTATATGGTTATATGTCTACTAGCCACAGGGAAATTTACAACATTTTGGTGCCAGGGTCCCCTTGCAGCAGAAGATTTTTCAAGGACACCCATCAGAATTACAACAGATTTTACGGTGTTAAAATTATTGTGGGTGGGGGAGTATAACGTGAACATGAACATACGATTGTTTTATTTATATATATTTTTTAAACGGTCCCCATTTTTTAATAAATACATTTGTGTTAAAATATAAGTGCAACCACTTTATTTTAAGTGTGGAGGGTGGGGGTGGGTAATATTTCTAAGGTCAGCATCTGTGAAAGAAGTCACTTTGGGGGCGGGGCAAGTTGGTTCATGGTGGGAAGCCGTGCAAATCTGCAGTCGCCGCTACAGTTGCTGACACTGACAAAAAGCATGCATAATTACTTTTTGGTTTTATCCTTTTACTTCGCTTTCGAAGTCAGTCACGTTTGACAAAAAAGCTAGACTGCAACACATTTAACAGGACTGCAAATATTATTAAACAAACCGGTCAGCAGGACTGCAACATCATTGAGATTGAGAAAAAATATTTTAATATTTTGCTAAACAATGGACACTAACAGTAAATCATTAACAATAAATTTTGAAAGAAACAATCTAAAATGTATACTAAAACAACAAAAGACAAACACATTAATGAATACAGCTGCAATGGACACTCGAACCAGGGACATGTGATTACTGCCTCTCTCAGTCAGACAGGACACACAACACACTCTCTTACAAATCGAATGGCCACCATCAGGATCATGCAATGTTTTTTCATTTAATTCTGCCTTTCATCTAGTTCCAGAGATGAGCAAACTCAGTCATGGAAGGCCACTGTCCTTCAGAATCAGAGATGAGCAAACTCAGTCATGGAAGGCCACTGTCCTTCAGAATTTTTTGCTCCAGCCCTCTCATTCTAGTAATCCCTGAATACCTTGATTAGCTCCTTGATTAGCTTCAGGTCTGTTTAATTAGGCTTGGAGCTGAAATCTCCGCAGGACAGTAAGCCCTGCCAGGACCCATGAGTGTGCCAATCTCTGCCCTAGCAGAATAGGCAATCACTATAAACAAAATGCTATGCTAGTTTTATTAGAAACTGTCCAATGAATAAGGCAATTTTACATAAGAGATCGTTTCCATTTACGTGATTTTATTAAAACGAAAATGTATAATTTATAAAAATGTTGTCAAAAGTTTACGATACACTGGAATGACCCAGCATTGCTTTTTGTTTTTGGGACTAGTTTTCATGAGTCCAGAGCAGTCAACTGCCTGCTGTTCTTCAGAAAAAATCCTCCAAGTCCCGCAGATTCTTTGGTGTTTTCAGGATCTTCTGCATATTCGGCCCCTGTCCGACAATGACTACATAATTAAATATTTAATAATTAATTAATATAATAATTAATATTACATAATTTGAGGGGCGTCCATCTCGTTCTCTCTCAAGAAAAAATTAAGACTCATACAACAACTATTATAAAAGGTGAAAAACATTGTTCACTGATGCTCTAGAAGTAAACACCAGGCAGTACGAGTTGGGGGGGTACATTTTGAACAGGATGATGAGGCAAAAGTGTTCTTGTTTTGTTTTAAAGATTGATCGGTGCGGTGTAGTACTGACCTCTGCAGAAGCGACATAAAATAGCGTATGTTCAGAAAATAGTTTTTCCATGATCCAATCCAATTCAAGTAGTTCACAGCCTGCGTCTCTGAATAAATTGCCTTGCTTTCTTGAAAAATACAATAAATGCATTTAACCTTTGGAATAAGTGTGTTATAAGGTCCCGCAATGGTCCTCAGTGTAAACAAAAAAATGGATCTGAAATCATACATTCCCTTCCTGGAAAGGGATCACATCTGCAAAAGATCTGGAAAACCTGGCGAAAGTGAAGGATCTTGGAGGATCAGGAACAAGGACTCAGGGAAACAGTTAGAATGATTGAAACATAAACATGATAATACAAATGTAATGAAAAAAGGGCGGCTAGTGTGTTTAGCTTGAAACTATACAGCAAAGTCATGAGGTCACATGTATATATACTAGACATAAATAACCATATTGACCTGCTGTCTCTGGGACTGGAGGTAGAAAGGGGTGATAAATAGACATCCTCTGATTGGTTGGGTTATCTGAAAAGTGTTTATCCTAACTTTAAAAATAAATTTATTAAAATTGGAAAAATCAACTAGTCAAAAGTGATTTGTAACTGAATAAATCTAAAGATACCTTCCTAATTGAATGGTATTCCCAAACTATGTTCAGTAGCTGCATGATGCTTTGTTTCATAGCCAGCGTTGTCCAGAAGAATGGCAACATTGCCTATCGACCTCAACCCACCACACACACACCCACCACACAACACACACACACACACACCCACACACACACATTATATATATATCTATATTATAAGATATAGATATATATTAAACCGGTTTATTAATCACATCATAATAACACAAATACATTGTCGATTTCAACCTTACAACTAGAACACTGACACAAACAAAAGGAGTGAAATTTACGCTGCACTTTGAAAATGATGATATATTAACAAATGAAGACACACACCATTTCTCCTACAAGGCTGTCTCCGATTGAATCAGAAGTCAGCTGCAGTGTTTGGAGTCTCTGAAATCATGAGCAGAATGTGTCTGCAGATTTGTCAATGGGGAATATGTTAACAAATAAAGCACACTAGATAAACTAACATTAATTAATAAACATGTATATTGTACTAAAAGCTAACTTTTTAAAATGTACGTAGCAGTTGCTAAATAGGTTACCAGTTAGCAGTTTATAAATGGCTCGAAGCAACTGCATGCTAGAAATACAGATGAAAAAATATTATAACATCAAACAACATTAAATGTTATGTTCTTGTAAACATGTTTTTCAAAATGGATTTATGTATTCACACCTTCGTCTGAGGTAAATCTCTCAGAAATTACCGGACGCTGTCAGCCAATAGCCCCTCACTGCAGAACAAGATCTCCTGTCAGCGCGCGCCTAAATTCAAATAAGGGTTGCATCCGAAAACTTAGGCACCTCACTTACCTCACTGCCGTATGAGGCAATGACTTTAACAGGCAGCGTTTTTGCACGAAGGCACCTCATGAAACTGATTTCGGACAGACTGAGGCAGCGTAACGGTCTGTAATCTACAACAAAATAGAACAAGTTTTTGTGATAACTAAACGAATATTTAATTACTATAATACTGATTTCTCGCTAGAACTAACATCAAATGTGCAAAAAGTTAGTCAGAAATATACATTTACACACAAACTGACCACCAAACGCAATTTTCAGATGCCATTTTTCACAGAATGGAACGCACAGGATTGTGGGATATCAAAGGCAGCGAAGGATACACCTATGCTGCCTTCAAAATTCGATCAGGTACCTCTGGAGCAATGTTCCCTCTAAGCTGAATTGCAATTCATTCGCTTTCGCAAAATTTTCTTTGCGCGGCCGTGCAGAAGAAAATAATGTGCCGCTCACATGCATAAATGAGTTGGGAAAGCCATTTGGCGAATGAATTGCAATGCTCGGGTAAACCGCTACAGAGTTGATATCATTTACAGTCTACAGAGTTTATCATTTGAGACATTTAGTCACACACAGGTGTAGTTTACATAGCTATAGAAGAATTGACGTTCACGTTTTTTTTTTTTTTTTTTATATTTAACTTACAAATCTCAGTTTAAATGCTTCAGTTTCTATTCTATTCTATTCTATCAGTTTTAAATGCTTCAGTTTGTTTTGATATTATATTATCTTAGGCTTATATTACAAACCTAATAAATAATTGACCTTGTTTTTTAATGGAGTCTCTGCTCATCAAGGATGTGTTTATTTTATCGAAAATACAGAAGAAGAAAAAAACAAAACAGTAATATTGTGAAACATTATTGCAATTTCCAATACTGGTTTCCTGTTTTAATATACTTTAAAATATAATTTATTCCCGTGGAGCAAAGCTGAATTTTCAGCATCATTACTCCAGCCTTCAGTGTCATATGATCCTTCAGAAATCATTCTAATATGCTGATTTCATGAGGGCTGGTGTACTGGAAATCTCTGAACACGTCTAGTGTGTGCAGTCAGAAATATCCTGTATCCAGAAATCTCTGTGCATCTCAAGTGTATGGTAGTGTACGGGACTCAGCACACTTGCCTGGGAAATTTTCTTACATGGGTCGTACACCGTAAGTTTCACTGAAATTTCCCATGTCAGATTTTATCCTGCAAAGTCCTCCTTTCACGCAGTCAAAAGAAGAAATGGTTTACTGAAAAGTTCTTAAAAAGCAGGATTTAATTTTATACCATTTCTTTAAACCATTGGTTCTCAAATTTTTTTATACCAAGTAACACTTCAGAAAATAGTTGGCTCTCTAAGTACCACCACAATGATCAGCATTAAATTACAGCACCGTAGTAGGCCTAGCTATTCAGCTACAGCTCTGCAGTTCAAAAATGACGCAGTTTTATTCCTAATAAGAGTATTTATTGTTGTCAGCCACATTGTAAATACACAGTTTGAAAATTAACACTTGCTTAGACTGTGCTTTCGGGTAAATGAAAAGCTTAAATAATGAATAAATTAAAATTAAAAAAAAAAAATAAAAAAAAAAAATACTCATTTAAAGATTACATTAAAATGTATTAACATTCATTTATATTTAGTTTAGTGATTCCTAGTGCTACTCATACCACACTTTGAGAACCACTGCTTTAAACAATCTTAATTCATTTAAACTGTACCGACATTTGCAACTATATGATATTCAGAAAACACGAACAGAGTATGTTATCTTTGAGACTATTATAAGATTAAATATATATAACACACCTAATGCATGTAAAAATGTGGAAAAATCTCTAAAAGACAGACATTAACACATAACTTACCAGCAGCACAACAACATCAGATGAGCATCTAACTTTAGCATCTGTGATAAAGGAAAACAATAATACACACACAAGTATTTATCCTTCTGCAGGTCACATGTCCTTTTTCCATATGTAGTCCCTTACCCATGAGAATCATTCACGACTTGCGAGGATATGGGGCTTAAATAATTAATTTAGCACAAAGCGTATTTATTCTAACCTCTAAAATAATTAGACCAATACAAATAAACTGAGAAAATGTGAATTCTTTAAGTTTTATATTTTTATTCATAGCTCAGACAAATTCATAAAATGAACACAGACCTCCATACTTGGTACACCCATACACAATGACGTAACAATCAATGGATAGTGTTTGAGTATATGTAACAAATTAGCTCAAAGTGAGATGAACATAATTAATCATAACGGGTTATTAATTACATTCATCTTCAGGAATTACTTGTAGCGTTATAGCATTAATAGTACAAATCATCAATAAAATGATTTGTTCATCCGCAGGGCAGACAGTGTTAATCGTTTATTGACTCTAAGTAAAATTATTTCTCTGGCCACGAAAAATTATTTTACTACTAATACATTGCTCCCAGAGCATGTAACAAAACCGGAACGTTAAAGTGACCCGTTCCTTATCCCGTGAGCAGCAAACACAGGCAACCAAGTGTGAATACATATGGACGTTTATTAAACTATGCTACAGGGGAACATGCAACATCTGACTAGACACAAACATACACACATTAAACATAGATGCCAACGCAAGGAAGGCATGGATAGAGAGAGAGAGAGCGCTCGCACGCAAGAGAGTGGAGAGTAATAGTAGTATTTACTCATGGACTAAATCACAACCTGTTAAGAACCATCAAAGAATCGCATCACCTTAATTAAAAGGGGTCAAAGCCTAGAAGCACATCTAAATAGTTAACAAGCGGTTACTTGCATTGGTTCTGTAGTTGCTGAGTAAAGTGTCCAGGTGCATGTATAATGTGTAGATTCCTGTTGAATCCTGTTAGGAGTGAAACCTTCGTCATTTCATCTATGGGTTGACTGCTCCGAAGTGAATCAACAAAGTTGCTGAAAACTGCCAGAAGATCGGACTCCCCCCGGAAGGGAAGTCGCAAGGTTTCCAAGGTAATGGGTGTCTCCAGGGAACCGCAAGTTAAGACAAACTCCTTTTTGGGTGTGGGAGAGGTTTTATCTGGTTTCCTGGTAACACCCATTTAGGTTGGGTTGACCAGTAACAAGGCATATAGTTTCAGCAGGAGTGTGTTTCTTTGTCCCAGTGACACCTCATTTGCATGTTTTATGACTGGCATGATTAACTGGTAACCCAAACTATGGTACAAATAGGGTACAAAGCAAAGATACACTCATATACCTGAATATAAGCATTGAGAGTCTAACTAATACAAATAAACAATTGTAACTAGGCTACTACAATAGTGAAACATACAAACAATACATGCATATAAACAGATACATTTGTAACTGATTAATTATAGTCTAAATGAATAAAAGTGTGTGTGTGTGTGTGTGTGTGTTTTGATGTGGTTTATTAGGACACAAATTTGTATAATGACATGGTTATGACATAGGTATTACAATGAGGAGGTGATTTATGAGGACATTTTCAGTGTCCCCGTAATTCAAAACGCTTATAAATCATTCAGAATGAGTTTTTTTGAAAAGCCAAAAATGCACAAAGTTTCCTGTGAGGGTTAGGGTTAGGTGTAGGGGTTGGGGTAGGGCAATAGAAAATACAGTTTGTACAGAATAAAAACCATTACACCTATGGAGAGTCCCGTAAACCACATATACCAACATGTGTGAGTGAGTGTGTGTGAGTGTGTGTGTGTGTGTCAAGTAAAGTCAAGTCATCTTTATTTATATAGTGCTTTAAACAAAAAAGATTGCGTCAAAGCAACTGAACAACATTAATTAGGAAACAGTGTGTCAATAATGCAAAATGACAGTTAAAGGCAGTTCATCATTGAATATAGTGATGTCATCATGCAGCTTAGTTCAGTTTAAATAGTATCTGTGCAATAATTTGCAATCAAGTCAACGATATCGCTGTAAATGAAGTGTCCCCAACTAAGCAAGCCACAGTTCAACCTAATCATCTGTTTCCTATGGTCTTGTCCGGTGGTCGTCTGAGAAAGGTCTTTACAGGGGATCTGTCTATGGGGCTCAAAGTTGTCCTGGTCTCTCCGCTGTCTTTCAGGGCTGTATGTGTGTGTTCTAGGTGTGTGTGTGTGTGTGTGTGTGTGTGTGTGTGTGTGTGTGTGTGTGTGTGAGTGCATGAGTGAGTGTGTGTGTGCGTGTGTGTGTAAGTGAGAATGTGAGTTGTGCTGGTCAGCCAGGCCCATTTGGTTTCTGGCATCAAGGGCTATCTAGTTATCTATGGGGAGACCCAAGAGTTGGTCTGTTCAGTATCTTCCAGATAATGGGGGTAAACATTGCCATTAAGCACTCATATAAATGTATACCATGGGCCCAGATTCTGTCATTTATATGCAAATGCCAAAAGGCTAAAGGAATCCCTACAGCATATAGCCCAAACAATCATACATGATCCTAAGCAGATGCTACATATAAATGGGTCATTTTGAGTAGAAAATTAACTCCAGATATCACAAAACAGTAAGTTACTAAACCTAACGACAAAATCAACCATAAAACAGTGTTAATACAACTCGAAAACAATGAAAATTTTAACCTTTTAAATTATTAATGCCCCAGTGCATGATGGGAAAAACGGGATTATAACTTTGATATTTACTTAAGGAATCCTTGTAAATATAAAACATTCCAAGTAAAATCTGCTTATAATTTCAAACTTTGATTTCTACAAGCTTAAATTGATTAGTAATATAGAATTTACTTTTTTTTATTATTCTTGTCTGAACTTAATTATTTAATGTAGAAATTAAATTTGTTTTTATGTAGTATTTACTTCACCACAAAATAATTTTTATCAGTGTCAAAAGAGTAATTGACTCCGCCTAGAGCTTTAAGCAGGTGCACTTTTTACAGTGAATGAAAACTTTTGAAGCATATATATGCTGTATGATGTGATTAAAATCATACTTAAAAGATTTTACTGAGGTGGGGATTATTGTGAGTTTAATCTGAACACACTTTTTATATGTAATCTAATATATTTTTTTTCTGAACTGAACTCTGAACTGAATTCTGAACTGCTGCGTGAATTTATGCATGAACATTCATCAAACATATAAGGTGTAAATTCTGGGTCTGGTCCTAATGATTGTAAAAAAAACTGTAACGCTTAAGATTCAATAATTACCTAACAGTATATTTATACATGTATTTCAAGGCTGCAATTTGGAAAACCTTTAACCGTTTAACGCGTACGATCACACCGGTGTGATCAGTCTTGGCTGGTCCCTGAACCATACGATCACACCGGTGTGATTAGAACTTTCAGTGCGTCACGTCATCAACTGCTGAATTTAAAACCCTTCATCACCGCCACGACAACCACACAGACGAAGGGTGAGAAACCTCTCCATGAGCTCACGACCTGACTCTGCGCTCTCTTCTCTTCCCCAGACAGCAGCAAGTGACCGTTTAGCACTGCCACGAGCACCCCACGGATTCACCCACACCTGGACTCGATTGAGAGCACCCCCGCATGCCAAACCACCGCCATCACCCACGTATCACTGCACTTATTAATAAAATCCACCCTCCAGGGCTTTCACTTGAGTTTTGCCCCTGTGTGTTCCTTCCACCCCGTAACACATGTTTTTATTGATATCAAATACAGATTGTGTAGGTAATTATAAAGTTTACTCTGCTCTTCTCCCAGTTTACCAGAGACCTACTTTAACCTGTTTCGGGAGGAGAGGATGAATTTGCTTGTTGTAAATTCCACATCTCGGATTCAGCGCGAACTAACATGGCAGCGCCCATCACCCGGTATAGATCAAATAACACGGTTGATATAAAAGTGTTTAAACTACCAAATATATTTACTTGCACATATTTCAGAATCTGAATATCAGATATTTCATAATATAGTGAGCATGTTTGTGAATATTTTGAATAAAACAGGAAAAACGAAATAAAAGCGATCCATGTGTCATACAGATCTATTGTGGCTGTGTTGTGTCACATGACAAGCATGACGCGTTGCCATGGAAACAATAAGGTGGTACATTCTAAAATAACGGTCGCCTAAAGAAACTCACGCTCGGGGCTCAGCTAGAATATTTAACTCACGTGCAAAAGGGTTAAACTAGTGCTGCTAAAATGGAGATCAAGGGGACTATGAAGAGGTGGCTCCAGCTGGCAGATCAAAAGGCGGACTTCGGGAGGCAGACACACTCTGTGAGTTTAAAAGTCCCATCTCTTTAGCCTTGCATTCACATGACACACTATCACATTTTTATAATTCAAATCCTTTAAAGGATTTGTATTCTACACCAATTAGGGTAAGCAGCAACACTTTCCATAATATTTAATGTACTTGATGTTATTACTTCTTACTTTGTAAGAAGAATGACATCAATGCTTATATTAGTCACTTATATATTGTCTCACCCTTATCCCTAGGTTATCGCAATTAGCTGATCCAGTGGGTATCCAGACCAGATGGTGGACCTGCACCCAGGAATGAGTAAAAGATCCGCACCAAAGTGGGAAGCAAACTTGAGTTTGATTAAATCGAACCAAACAATTCAGGTGTGAATACACCCTTTCTTTGGAAGTCACCATTATAGCGATCAGTGTTTGCTTTAGTTGGATTACTTTTTATTTATATTTGTCACAGTTTTTTGTAAAATAAGCAATGTGTGAAAGATCCTAATAAAATTTTCTTCTATAAGACTAGAGTGTGTCAGGTGATCAGATTATCGGCACGGGTAAGCCGTTAAGAGTTTGGCATTTTTTTTTCAGCTGTCAAAGATTCTGGATCCTCACCACCAGTGAAGGCAGGTCGATCCAGACCTACAGGTGTAATGTTTACTAATTGGACTGTAAGATTCGCAGAGAGGAAAATGCAGAAATCCAGAAGAATGGCAAGACAGTGTCAGTGAAGGTGGTTGTGAATGTGTGTAGATCTGTGTTAGTTACAGGATCAGAGAATGACACTGTTCCTCTGTCATAGTCCAGATCCACTCTCACACGCTCAAGATCCTGTTCAACAGGAAAACCAAACAGTGTAGTCAGTCCGTACTGCACACCCCAGACTTCGCTGGTATAGAAATCACATCCCTTCCTTTGGTTTGATGCTGTAGTTACACCAAGACTCCACTTGAAACTTGCTTTAACCTCCACATCCCAGCGGTGTGTTCCTGAATTAAAACCCTCTGAGCCCAGAACACATGGATAATGGTCAAATCTCTCTGGATTATCAGGAAGCAATTGTTTGTTCTTGCAGTTTCTCACACTGGTCAGATCATCAGACAGGACGAGCCACTGATTTGCAGTGTTTGGATCTAGAATCACAGGAGCTGATGAAACATAATCAACAGCTGCTTTTATTCTGATGTTCATATAAATATCAAGAGTAAAGCCAAGATTATTATGAATTATGAACACTCGTCCTATTGATCAAACACATCAGACATTTTCCTCTGATCACTGTCAATGTTACAGTAAGTATGTGATGAAGAAATTTTAGATTTGCATTCACGTCAACAGAAAGTGAGACTGACAAAATCAAACTGAAGTGTATAAATCTGCTGTAAATATCATGTTCTTCTCTTGTTTACAGCTCATTTTGGTGCCATAGCTCATCTGGTTATTCACACATAAAGCTAAAATCTGGAAATATTCATGTGTCATTTCTAGTGTGTATGTGTAAGAACACAGATTCTCCAGACTCACTGTTTTGGATGATGTCCTGCATCTTCTTCCAGACTCTGAAGGGCAGGTTGCCCAAGTAACGTGGCACATGAATCAAAGCTCCAGAAGGTGTCTGTGGATCCGGCTGTGATGAGATCTGGACTCTGGAAGAACATTCAGGATCAGAACTGCAGTGGCTTTGGATCAGAAGCAGAGAGACCAGAGACACCAGAAGATCACTCACCTTTCCATTGAGACTGGAAACTCCTGCAGAAAAAACACACAATTTATCAACAACAACTCAATCAATCAATCAATCAATCAATCATCAATCAATCCATGATCTGAAATAAGACCTTTAGAAAGCAGACTTCATTGGCTTCCATCATCTCCTCTGTCTCTTTGACTGTCTGTGAAAGAGCTGAGATGTGTCTGTTGATCTCCTCCAGCTTCTCCACCATCATCTGCTTCTTCTGCTCCTCTTCCTCCCTCAGTGCAGTGATTGTAGCTTCTTCTTCATCTCTGAGAAACTGATGGAGCTTCTCAAACTGCTGTTTTATCTGACACTCTGTGTGCTCAGCTTGAGACTGAAATCAATCATATTCACTTCAGTCATCTCAAAGTCACAGCATATTCTAGAACTGTCCTATTCAATTGGCAGCCCATGGACCAAATCCTATAGTTATAACAACAGATACCCCAAAATGAAAATTTGCATTTACTCACCCTAGGCCTGTCCAAGATATAGGTGACTTTTTTTCTTCTTCAGTAGAACAGTAAAGAGGGTTTTATCTTAAACTGTTGTTCTTGGTGAGTCATAAAATTCAAGTCAGTGGCTGCCCATTTTTGAGAATTAATAAAAGCAAATCAAGGACCACAAATTAAATACCAGTGACTCCTGACAATATATCTTATGAAGTGAAACGACTGGTCTGTGCAAGAAACTGAATATTATTTACAATATTATAACCAGTAATTTTTCTTACCATTATTACTACCTGTGATCCAAAACCATCATCTTGGATGGCCTGAGGGTGAGTAAATTAACAGCAAATGTAAATTTTTGGGTGACCTATCCCTTTAAATGGAAGATTACTAAAGAAACACTTAAAGGAAAATTAGATGATATTACCAGTATAACCAGTTGATTGCAGCAACACATTTTTACTCCCAACTCATCACATATTGACGCTTGTTCAGGACCCTTTGGCATTAGTCTTTAATGCACAGGGTACACTTTAGCAGAATTTTTCAACATGCAGGGTCCTCAATTGTTTTAAATAAGAAACCTTTGGCGTCAATATGCAGATGTGAAAGGCATTGAGAATTTTATCATCATGATATTTTGCATTATTGCATATATGTTGGGGTGTGATTTTTCAATGTAAACAGTCACAACCATTATATTTACATTACACTATTTACACATTTATGAGCACGTAACCCAACCCTGCCCTTAAACCTACTGTTTGTAAATAAAACACAACATGCAGATACAGCTACAGTCATAATTTATTTTAAAAAATACTGATTTGTGAGAGGATCACCATCTTCATCCGTGGTAATGCTCAGACCCTGTGTGCACTGTGCAGTCTGTGCGCAAATTCAAAAATTGCCACCAGAAGAAATGTTACATCAGCTTTGGTTGTGAAATGCCATTGGCTCTTGTGTTTCTCTTGACCGACTGCATCATGCTAATGTTTGGAGTATCTTTTTGAATGTGAAACTTCTGTCATTAAGTACTCACCCTCATGTCGTTCCAAACCTGTAAGACCTTCGTTCATCTTCGTAACACAAATTAAGATATTTTTTGATGAAATTGGAGAGCTCTCTGACCCTCGATAGGCAGCAACACAACTTTAATGTTCCCAGGTCCAGAAATGTAGTAAGGACATTGGTAAAACAGTCCATGTGACATCAGTGGTGAATAATTAAATTTTGCGAAGCTATGAGAATACTTTTTCTGTGCACAGAACATCTACCACCATTTTGGAAAGTACGTAATCAACGTAATCAGTGTTGTTTACTTTTGGGAGGAAAGAGTACGCATGAATGTAATCGGCCTAATCAGCATTGTTTATGCTTAGGGGAAGTGTGTGTATGCATTGTGATACTCTCTAAAATGGCAAAAGATGCTAACTCGGGGAAGAAGAATTGTTGAATAAAGTCATTATGTTTGTTTTCTTTGCACACAAAAAGTATTCTCATAACTTCGTGTAGTGAAGTCGTGTGACGTTTTTTTTTCATTACGTCACTATCACTTGGTAGGTGGCCAATGAGCTATCGCGATTGGAGTATATAAACTTGTTGTTCATGCCTCTTGGAGTGCATCATGGTCGAAAGCCCACCCTCTTTTTCATTGTTACTACGGACTACGGAGTGTGCCGTCGGGTTACTGAGAGCTTGTGCGTGTGGGGTGCTGCTTACTCCCAGTACGGTGTGCCTTCAGGGCTTCCATCAGTGTGGCATCACAGTTTAAGTGGTGAATTGTTTACAGTATTCATATCTTATTTATTTTGGGTACATTATAAATGGTCTTTTGCATTTGTTTATTGTTCTTTTTTTCCCTTTAATGTGAATTGTTTACAGTATTCATATCTTATTTATTTTGTGTAAATTTTAAATTTTCTTTGCGTATTGGACACGTCTAAGTCAATAAATTGACTTTGTGTTTCTTTATTTTCTTTTTTTATTTAAAAATTGTTTAGTTTATTAATTTGATTCTTTTCTTTTTTTTTCTTTAGGAGTTGAGGACTTCCTGGAGCAGGCTAGTTGTCTGTCGCATTACAGGCTTTGTTTCACCGAGGGTGTCTTTATTGCAGTGTCATTATTGCCATGTCATTTGCAGTGAATCTTGGTGGGTGTGATTTGGATTGGCGTGTTCCCTATTGTCGACCTGCTACTGTCACACTAGCCTGCTCCCTATAGGAGGCCTCAGCTCCTGTGAAGGTTTATTGTGAATTTGGTTGTTTATTTTTTTTTCTTGTTTTGTTTAATATGACCATGTCACTTGTTAATGTGAACGATGTTACCAGGGGTTTTTTGGACAGCATGGCCCTGCTCTTTTCGATTTGCCAGACGTGTCAAAAGCTCTGCCTTTCATATCTCAAGCACTACAACATTGTTGTGATGTTAACACCGTAACTAGTGTAAATCACATTGGTATGGTTCGGGTTCGAGGCCGTAGGCCTTGTCGTATTCCAGGAGGCATGGTTAAGTTTGTTCCGGCAACTTGTTCCGAGGAATACTCTAATGGAGCTGTCCTTTTTGAACCCCCCGGGTCTGGTTTGCCTGCTGGGTTGCTGGCCACCCCGGCAGTAGTTCAGGTAAGCCAAGGGACCACCTATATACCTGTGGTAAATGTTGGCGTGACTGATGTTATGCTTTATCCTCGTTCCATGATTGGCACGTTGAGTAGTGTTTACGTGGTGAGTTTGCCCACAGGTGTTACTGAAGTTCAGCCAGTTGTGGCTGTTGTGGGCACTCAGAATGCAGAAGTGGGACCTACCGTGCTGGAACAGGTTGAGACATTGGACCTGTCAAGTTTATCAGAGGTGGAGCAGTGTCAGGTAAGGGCTTTGCTCTATAAGTTTCAGTCGGTGTTCTCCACCCGGGACGGAGACTTGGGTTGTATCAACTTAATTTCCCATGATATCCCCTTAATAGATGAGACTCCCATTCGGCAGCGTTTCCGTTGGATACCTCCATCAGAGTATGAGGTAGTTAAGGCCCATATAAACCAGTTACTCGAGGCTGAGATCATTCGAGAGAGCTGTAGTCCATATGCTTCACCGATCGTGCTGGTTAAGAAGAAAGACGATAGTCTACGCATGTGCATTGACTACCGTCAACTGAATGCCAGAACCAGGAAAGACACATTCCCTCTGCCCGGAATTGATGAGTCTCTGGATTCCCTGAGTGGTGCTTGTTGGTTTTCGACCCTTGATTTGGCCAGTGAGTATAATCAGGTTCCAGTCACAGAGAAAGATCGGTTTAAGATCGGTTTTTGTACACCTTTCGGACTCTTTGAATGGAACCGTATGCCCTTTGGCCTGTGCAATGCCCCAGGCACCTTTCAGAGGTTAATGGAGCGGCTATTCGGGGACCAACAGTGTCAATCTTTGCTTTTATATTTGGAGGACGTGGTGGTCTTTTCTACCTTGGTAGCTAAACATCTGGAGTGCCTAGAGGTAGTCCTGAGTCGGTTAGAACGTGAAGGACTTAAGGTTAAGATGAGCATGTGTGCGTTTTTTCCAAAGAGAAGTGAAGTATTTGGGTCACGTCATATCGGCTGAAGGGATTTCAACTGATCCTGAAAAGACTGAGGTTGTTGCTGACTGGCGACGTCCATCTAATGTGGGGGAATTGCGTTCGTTTCTTGGTTTCGCCAGCTACTATCGCCACTTTGTGGAGGGGTTTGCCAAATTGGCTGGCCCCCTGCATAAGCTGGTGGTGGCGTGTTCTAGTTCAGGACCTAGAAAGCGGGTTTCTCAGGGGTTTATGGGGGATTGGACAGAGCAGTGTCAGGTGAGCTTTGAGGGATTGAAGAACAGGCTCACTACCACCCCAGTGTTAGCTTATGCAGACTTCTCCCGCCCATTTGTTCTCGAGGTGGATGCTGGCCATACTGGGCTTGGTGCGGTCCTCTAACAGGAGCAAGGAGTCAAGGTGCGCCCTATTGCGTATGCCAGCCGCAGTCTTAGGCCCACTGAGCGCAACATGACCAACTATAGTTCCGTGAAATTGGAGATTGTGGCGCTCAAGTGGGCCATGACAGAGAAATTTAGAGAGTACCTGCTGGGACAGAAGTGCATTGTCTATACAGATAATAACCCCCTTAGCCACCTGACATCTGCTAAACTGGGAGCTACCGAACAACGCTGGGCTGCCCAGTTGGCCTCCTTCGACTTTGAGGTCTGGTATCGCTCCGGACGAGGCAACCGGAATGCGGATGCTCTCTCTAGACAGCACCAGTTTTGTCAGGAGACACGTGAGAGTTTCTTGCCAGGGACCATTATTCCAGCAGTGGTAAGGCAGGCAGCAGAGGTAGAACCGGTAGTACAGGTTAATCAGGCAATGGTTACAGCAGTTGATTTTACCTGTGGCTTTAAAACGTGCCGTACTGACTCAGTTGCATCAACACCATGGACACCAAGGTGTTGAATGCACTATGAAACTAATACGTCAGCGGTGTTATTGGCCAGGGATGTCGGCAGAAGTGGCGCAGTGGTGTCGGGAATGCAAGCGATGTCAGCTGGCTAAAGACACCCAACCACTTGCCCGGGGTTTTATGGGCCATGTCCTGGCTTCTAAGCCAAATTAAATCTTGGCTGTTGAATTTACAATGCTTGAGCCTTCCTGTTCTGGACATGAGAATGTTTTAGTGTTAACAGATGTGTTCAGTAAATATACACTGGCTGCCCCGATTAGAGACCAGCGGGCTGAGACGGTAGTACAAGCTTTGGTTACAGAGTGGTTTTTCAGATTCGGGGGCCCAGGTCGTATTCATTCCGACCAGGGCCGGAATTTTGAATCGACCCTTATGAAACAACTCTGTGGGTTTTATGGGATTGAAAAATCTTGTACCACACCCTATCACCCGGCTGGCAACGGCCAGTGTGAATGGTTTAATCAAACCCTTCATAACCTCTTGCGCACACTGCCGGTTTCTAGGAAAAGGGATTGGGCATCTTGCCTCCCACAGATCTTGTTCTGTTATAACACCACTCCTCACCAGTCCACAGGTGAGTCTCCATACTTCCTGATGTTTGGCCAGGAACCCAGACTTCCTGTTGATTGCCTTTTGGGTAGGGTCCAGGAAACTGGTGAGGGTGGGGTCCATGAGTGGATTGTAGAGCATCGAGCAAGGATGCATGTGGCATTTGAGGGTGCTAGGGAATGCTTAAAGGCGGCTGCTGAGCACCGTAAGAAACGGCATGTGTTCGGATGGGGGAGGGTACACTGTATCTCCGGGATTATAGTGTTGATCGTCATAAAATCCAGGCCTGTGGAGTCCATATTGTGCGGGCACCAAAAGATTGCTGTGTATACAGTTGCACACACTAGCATCGTTCCCTGATGAAGACTCGGATACAGCAGGACTCCCAGAAGCATCAGTGCCACCCTCTGTGGAAGTGGCAGGGCCCTTTGTGGTGTCCTTACCTTCTGTGGACAACTTGGTGCATGATGTTGATTTGGGTCCTACTGGTTTTCTCTCCTTCTCAGACCAGTTAGGTTCTGTTGCAACGTCATAACTGTAACATTATCACTATCTAACATTAGTTCAGGCCTGTTTAGTCCTATCTGACTTATGTTCAGTAACTAACATTAGTAATCTATTGTTTAGGCCCAACGGCCAACTTGTTAGTAATCACGTTGGGGCAAAAAAAAATGTAAGGGGGTAAATGTAGTGAAGTTTGTGACGGAACGCCACTATCACTCTTGCCTTTGAGCTATCGCGATTGGAGTGTATAAACTTGTGTGCTCTTGGAGTGCATCATCTGGTGGGTTGCCCACCTTTTTTTCATTGTAACGGACTGGGTGTGCCGTCGGGTTACTGAGAGCTGGCGTGTGGGGTGCTGCTTACTCCCAGTCGCCAACAATTCCATCAGTGTGGCATCACAGTTTAAATGGTCGGAACATCAGCTGTTGCAGTCAACAAGGCTGTTGAATGATTTTCTTTGGTATATGTCTTCAAAGTGTTACTTTACTGCATCCTCGGGTCTTTTTGGACACTAAGGCGGGCTAAGTAATAGCAGTTGTATTAAACCACACTGCTGCTTTTGGCACCCAGTTATGTCTGAGTGAAACATGCTTATGTGGGCTTGAAGGTTTATTTAGTTTTGCGGTTAATAATTCTTTATTTTACACTTTTGATTTAATAATCTTTATTTTTGTTTTTGTAGACTATTTTTAGTTATTTATTTGATTCTGATTGTCTGAGTGCCTGAAATAACTTCCAGGTGTTTGCAGTTTTGGAACGGTGTGAGTTGCAGGCATTGTTCTTTTTTTCCCTTTAATGTGAAATGTTTACAGTATTCATTCTTATTTATTTTTACATTGTAAATGGTCTATTGGACCGTCTTCAATAAATCAGTGCTTTATTTTCTTTTTTTATTTAAAAATTGTTTAGTTTATTAATTTGATCCTTTTCTTTTTTCTTTTTTTTTTTTCTTTAGGAGTTGAGGACTTCCTGAAGCAGGCTAGTTGTCTGTCCCATTACAGGCTTTGTTTCACCGAGGGTGTCTTTATTGCAGTGTCATTATTGCAGTGTCACTACTTTTGTCATTTGCAGTGAATCTTGGTGGGTGTGATTTGGATTGGCGTGTTCCATATTGTCGACCTGCTGCTGTTACACTAGCCTGGAGGCCTCAGCTCCTGTGAAATTGTGAATTTGGTTGTTTATTTTTTTTTTTCTTGTTTGTTCAATACGACCATCACTTGTTAATTGTTGATTTTAAATAATGACAGCCATAATAAAAAGGAAATACTTTTGTACGGAAGCCCATGCCTCTTGCCTTTCTATGTGGAATGTATTTGTGTGCTTCATTTGGGTTGTTTTTCCCAACAACCTGTGGCATAATAGCCAAAAAAAATCAACCACCTACAACATCAAAAAAACTAAATTAGACACAATGATGACTGTTTTACCGATTCTGGACCTGGAAACATCACTTGCTTTGTGTCTACAGGGTCAGAACACTGTTTTCATCAAAAATAATTTGTATTTCCGAAGATGAAGAAAGAGTTTTACGGATTTGGAAACTCAAGGTAATTAATGATAATTTATTTTGAGGTAAACAACCCTAAATCACAGCTAAAGCAAACTAGTACCCTGCAAAATCTCTCAAAATGGAACTATTTATTTATGCTAAAGGGGTACCCTAGTTTGTATCCCTGTTAACAATCTCCTCAGTTTCTCTCAAAATGGAACTATTTATTTTTTTGAGCAACAGAGATACTCCGAAATGAACTGATATTAACATTAATCATTTAAAATGTTGACTTATAATGACTTACAACAAAAAAATAAAAATTAAATTAAATATTTCATTTTCCCTTTTTCTGTTCTGCACCCTAGAATGTTTCTTCTATTCATTTTGGTCATGTGACTGTGTAACAGCAATGTCCAAGGGTGAGCATGAGCAAGTAAGCATTATTTATATATTATATAATATATTATATATTATTACATATTCTAAGATTTTCAGAGAATGATTTTGGCAAAAGTTCCATCCACTGATGAAACAGCTTGCTAACAGAGGCTTCTGCTTGGTCTCTGAGTGTGCATGCGTGTGTTGTCAATAGGGGAACATGCAACTGCGTCATAAAACCTTGTTCAGCAGTTCTAATCAAATTTGCAAAAATGTCAAAAGAATTGATTCTCACCTTTATGTATTGAATTGTTTTCTCAAACTCTCCTTTAATTTTTGCACTGTGTTTAGGTTTCTCTCGAAAGAACTTCAGTGCTGTATAGAGCTTCTCCTGGAATTAAAATGATTGAATGCATATCAGCAAAATGATGCAGAGAAATTTGTATATATTTATGATATACAATTTTTATAAGTTTTTATCTTCATATTTAAATCTGTCTTACCTTGTATGATGAAACAATTTCAGGGATGGGTCTAAATGTGTGATTGTTGTGTGTCGGTGAATCTCTGCACACTAAACACACAGGATGTTTGTCCTCCAGACAGAAGAGTTTGAGTTTCTCTCCGTGTAAACTGCAGATCTCCTCAGATCCTGATGAATGCCTCTCATTTCTCTCCTTCAGGAGCAGATCACACAAGCCTTTTAACACAAGATTACGTACAGGATCATGACTTGCCAGTTTTCTGCAGAGAGGACACTCCTGAGTTTCCTTGATTCTCCAGAACTGTTGAAGACAGTCTTTACAGAAACTGTGTCCACATGATAAAACATCAGGATCCTTGAAGATTTCCTTACACTCAGGACAAGACAAATGAGCTACAGAAATCGAATCCATTTTCACTGTTTGAGCTCCAGCAATCCAGAATTTTACTTTCACTTTCTGAATGATGTTGCAAAATTTAGTAACCACAAGAATCAAAAAGAATTGCTGACTGCTGACCACAGTAACTGGGGAGGGTGAGGGCGAGGGGGGGTTTGCAGGCAGGGGCCACTTGTGCTTTTAGGGGGCACACTTTTAAAATTCATTTTAACCTACCTTCCGTATTATTCATTCTGTCATTTTTCACTATGTCATGTATCACTGCATCTCTAGAAGTTAGGCTAACAATTTCAACTCAAATGTTTCATCATGTTTAATTTATTTGACAAATAATTTTGTATTGTGGTGTCAGGGGCATCATGCACTCATTATTTTTGAGGGGGCACGAGTTAAGGGGGAAGCCTCATCATGTTTGTCATGTGACACACACCAGCCACAATAGCATTGTAACACTGATATAGGGTTATATTTTATTCAGTTTTTCCTTTTGATCCGATATATTTCCAAATGTGTTAACTATATCATGAAATATCTTGATTCTCAAACATGTTTAAGTAAATGGGCAAAGTAGTGTAGCTAATCTATCTGTCTTTTTACTTAAGTACCAGATTTGGGTGTCATGCCATAAATTATTTTTTTATACGACTGACTTTGTTATTTAATGTGAATTTAATAAAAACATTGTAAGTTATTAATTATAACACTTCCATTTTACAGAAAGCGAGCAAAGAACATTTACATTATCAAAGGACACTCTTCTTTGTTCTTTGAGAGTTCAAGCACAAATATAAACTCCCATTAAAAGCACTGAAGCTGTTTACATTGTGAAATGAATTTCTTACTTACATTCGTTTGCACATCTGCACTCTGTTGTTTGTTTCTAATGTGAGAATTCACCAGAGAATTCAGTCAGCGATTGCACACAGTGAACAAGACAGCAGCATTTCAGCGATGACTCATCTGAACGCCTCTGATTGGTCATTGCATTCATAAGCTCAATACAATCGAGTGCTTTAGAAACGACCAGCCAAGGAACACAGATTTGAATTTTGCAACTATAGTTTACAGGAAAAGCTGTGCATTGTACCCAGAATTGTTTGGTGAAATATGATTCCAATTTTGTATAGTATGATTCCAAATTTCAGAGGCCGCACCAAAGCTTGCAGAGCCAGGCGAAAGTATAAACCAGGCTTAAACTCTCTCCACACTTAAAGCCACAAATCTGGCTTCCCGTGGTCTACACTGAATGCGATAAAAATGGAAAATCATTTGAAATTTTTGTCACATACATCAGGACTATACTTTATTTGTTTACTGTCAGGGATTTGTCGTGTCCCATATTTCACCGCAATCCAGTGTAACAGCATCGTGAAGAATGAGTTTCTATAGTTTGCACATAGGACTGCTTGCGTCCGGTGTGGACACAGTATGAGTTGTGCAGAGGCATCCATCTGCCCCCCGTGTCCTTGTGCCGATAAAAAAAAAATTAATATCACATTGCACATAGGACTTACTTTATTTGTTTACACCCATGTTTCACCCATATTCCATGTAAACCATAAATGGACGTAAAGAAACATTTTTTTCACCATGAGTTTCTTGCCTGGAAGAAGGATGGTGGACTTCCAGTCTGACATTGATTACTGATCAGAGAAGCCAAGGACCATTATCTTGTTATACTGTGAAGATTCCTATTCATGTAAGAGTAGACTATCAGTCACACAAGTGTGTTTAGTCCAAACCAAACAATAATGGTGGCATAAACGTGTTTAGTTAAAACCAAACCTAATGCAACAACTTACAGGAAAAAAAAAAAAAAAAATTAATGGAAGTAAAATAAATAATGACTCAATTCTGAGAAATTACATGAGTTAAACTGAGAATAAAAAAATCAAAGAGTCTTTAACAAAAGTGTCATGAAACCAACAGTGGTTTTCTGTTGTTTCAAACCGATCAGCTGTCTGACTCTTGCTCAGCTTTTTGGTATCCCCCATAGAAAGCCAATATTTAGAAAATGATAAAAAAGATAGACAGCTATCCATAAAGCCGCTTTAAGTGTTTTTTTTTTAAACAGGTTTCTACAGGGGAGAAAAGGCTTAATGTGCAAATTAGTGTTGTGTTTGCTTGTCTGTAAATAGTATATGCTTCATTATTGAGGTGTGTACTGAATTTGGTCCCTCCTAGTTTAGTACATTAAGCCATGTTAAGCTGAGCTACTGTATTTATTTATATTCGAGTGCAAGCTTAAAATAAAACTCTATGAACCAATCCATTGTGAATGTACAGAGCTGTTTGGGCCCCTGCAAGCTGTAAAGTAAGCAGGAAGTCTTTGTCTGAACTCAGCAGGTTTTGCAAGGAGATTTAAAAGTTCTGTGAGCAAATGAAAATATCTTTGCGAGAGAATGCAAAAAGTTTGAGAGAGAACTTTCTCAGGGGAACGCAAAAGATTAGAATTTTATATTTTTTTACTCCCATCCCATATTTTTTTTTCACCACCATGTCCCTTTAGGGGTTCTGTACATGTAAATATTTAACTGTCTCAGAAAATAAGTCGGTTAATCAGCGACTGCAGAGACGACATTACCTTGGCGAGTGAGAGATAAATGACTAAATTGTTGTTGTGATCTTATTAAATTTACATAATGTCTTTCCATTTATAAATTAAATGTTTAGTTCAACAAATTAAAAATAACCTGCATTATTCTCCATAAGGAGGTTTGTTCTTAATTTGAATCATGAAAATTTTGGTTGTGGATTGCCTAATTGCTGACGACTGTTCATTTTATAATTTACTTTAGTTGGATATTGCATTAGACCTAGAGTGTAAGATTTGCAGTGCATAAATGCTATGAAAGAAAGAAAAGACAGTGTCAGTGAAGGTGGTTGTGAATGTGTGTAGATGTGTGTTAGTTACAGGATCAGAGAATGACACTGTTCCTCTGTCATAGTCCAGATACACTCTCACATGCTCAAGCTTCGGTTTAACATGAAATTCAAAGTCTTTAAACATTTTGTAACGCACACTCCTGACATCAGTGTTAAAGAACTCTCCTCCCTTTCTTTGTTTTGATGCTCTAGTTACTCCAACACTCCAGAATGAACTCCCTTAAGCTCCACATCCCAGCTGTGTGTTCCTGAGTTAAAACCCTCTGAACCCAGAACACAGGGATAGATGTCAAATCTCTCTGGATTATCAGGAAGCACTTGCCTGATGTTACTCCATCTCACATTGGTCAGATCATCAGACAGAACAAGACATTGATGAGCCGTGTTTGGATCCAGAATCACAGGAGCTGATGAGACACAGTCAACAAATGCTATTATTCTTATGTTCCAAACACAGTTTTTTATGAATTATAAAACTGGACCTACTGATAAAACACATCAGCCATCTTTAAATCTGTAAATATTCCTCCATGTGTCATTCACATCACCAGCTGGAGGTTACTTTGTTTGTTCTAGCTTATTTCAGTGGTGTCTTCCCATGCATTCTTTATGTAGTCTTGCTATTATGTTACTGCTGCATATCTGATCTCCTGTATTGCTGTCCTTTGCCTGCTTTTGACTACTGTTTGGATTAATAAAGACTGCAACTGGATCTTCAGACAAGTCTCAGAGAAGTGTTTGTAACTATATGCAAGAGCACAGATCTTCTCCAGACTCACTGTTTTGTACAATGTCCTGCATCTTCTTCCAGACTCTGAAGGGAAGGTTGCCCAAGTAACGTGGCACATGAATCAGAGCTCCAGAAGGCGTCTGTGGATCCGGATGTGATGAGATCTGGACTCTGGAAGAACAATCGGAAGCAGAGAGAGAGCAGAACTTCAGAAGCAGAGAGACCAGAGACAGCAGCAGATCACTCACCTTTCCACTGAGACTGGAAACTCCTGCAGAACAAACACACAATTTATCATCAACAACTCAATCATCAATCAATCAATCAATCAATCAATCAATCATCTGAAATGAGAAATCAACAAAATTAGGGCTGCAACTAATGATCCTTTTGATAATCGCTTTTGATAATGGTGTCCTCCAAAGACTGTGCAAAATGACAGCTATGAGTCAAAGTGTGTAGTTGTTATACATCATGTGCAAGAAGATTTAAAATACAAAGAACATTTACAGACTAAAAGAAAAGTTAAACATTATAATAAGCTTTCATTGCACAGCAGACTGATTTCATTAAAGAAATTTGATATTACATATTTTATTAATTGGCCGTTACCTCTAGAAATAAGACGTCATTGTCTTTCATCATCTCCTCCGTGTCTTTGATTGTCTGTGAAAGAGCTGAGATGTGTCTGTTGATCTCCTCCAGCTTCTCCTTCATCATCTGCTTCTTCTGCTCCTCTTCCTCCCTCAGTGCAGTGATTATAGCTTCTTCTTCATCTCTGAGTTTCTTCAAACTCCTTCTTAATCTGACGCTCTGTGTGCTCTGCTTGAGCCTGAAATCAGACCACATTCACTTACACATCACCTCTATAGTACCAGTAAAATGTTGGACACACCGAATTTATCATTCCATTGTTTGATGACTTTACTGTTGTTCTAGAATGTGGATTATAGAAAGAACCTAGCATTTATATAGTGCTTTTATCCCAAAGCCCTTTACAATCATATCTCTCCTAATCCACCACCAGTGTGCAGCATCCACAGTGTGCTCACTACACACCTGCTATAGATGGAGACCAGACAGAGTGACACAGCCAGTGGATGGATTATTAGGAAAAGTCTGTAAAACTTAAAATGTTGCTACCACATTTTTTTATGGTAAAGTTCTTAGAACCACAACTGCCAGTATTTTCCCATGAATTAGGACCCACACAGACTGCAGGGAAAGATTAGATGTATTCAAACTTTTACTAATAGGTACTAATGTTTAGTATTTGACTCTTGATTCTTGTGTCCTCACCTTTATGTGTTAAACTGTTTTCTCAAACTCTCCTTTAATGTTTTCTTTGTGTTGAAGTATCTCTTGTAAGGACTTCAGTAATAAAACATCAGCTGAATATGATATGTGCGATGGTGGATACTGAGCTTTTTTAAAACTGCAAATCAATTGAACCAGTTGTTTGCGTTGCAAAATGAGTAGCAACACCAACATGTTGGCGACACCTGCTGGTCACAATGTTGTTATGCAATGATAACACAGCCCAAACATGTAGTAGAGACTGATGACATATTATACAAACCAGTTGAAAATGTTTTGTGAATCTGTAATAGACTATAATTTACAAATAATTATTACTATTAAATATCACATGTATGTAGCTTTTGATTATAAACACCAGTTAACTAATTTACCCTCCCAGATATAGCAACAAAGTTTGGTCCAAACCTGGTTAACCTGGCTTAGTCCTGGCATTGGGTTTTGAACATGCTCTTTACATATGAATCAAAATACATAACTATAAGTTTGATCACAACATTTAATAATTGCTGTTCATCGTGTTCATTGTTTCTGTTTGAATATAAATCATTAACTAACTGCATGATTTTGAGTTCTAAATCTATGATTTATGATCTATTCCAGATAAAATTAGGCAGAAGGTTTAGATGGCAAATACAAAAAGTGTCAAAAGAAATGGAAATAAATGAAACTTCAGTAAGCACAACAGTACCACGGTCAAACATTTCCTGGTGATTATTAGCACAACACACAGTAGTCATGACATTATTGGACAAGAAAGGACCAGGGAGCAAAACGCAATGCTAAAAATAACTCATAAATATATGCATGATAATTATAAGGTTATACCAATAAATATTGTGGTGCATCAAAAAATACAGAAAACAAAAAACTGAGATTTTAATGAAATGAAGTGATTTTGTGCTCTGCATTTAACCCATTCAAGTTCACACACACAGCAGTGAGTAGTGAACACACACCCTGAGCAGTGGGCAATACTTTATTTATTTTCATTTTGCTGCAGCACCTGGGGAGCAGTTGGGGTTCAGTGCCTTGCTTTAGGTTCTCACCTCAGTCGTGACATTGAAGATGGAAGAGAGCGCTGGTCATTCACGCCCCCCACCCTACAGTGTACACAGGAGAAATGATAGCAGTCTTAATGGGTATAATGGGTTAAAGAAAACAGACCATTGAGGACATTTATATCTCAAGCTCTAGGATACGACAATTGCCTCAAATCTCAATGAGAATTTCATTGTTAGTGTAACAGTAGAAATGAAGCAGTCCCATTGTTAATAACAGTAGAATAAGTCCACAAAGAAAACAGATATTATTAAAAAAATTATAAAAAAAATATTAAAAATAATAGGAGCGAACCCCAAAAATCTTCTCAACCATCTCCACAATCCCGAGCCAATCTCAAGCATCTTCTCAGCCCGATCCAGTAGGTGACGGTATGCGCCTTTAAGTGGGTTTGCCAACCGCCATTAAAAGTAAAAGAAGTCTCTCAAAATGCATATTTAACCAATAAGAAGATTTACAGTGAGGTGTTTTAGCATCACACACGTTTGAGCTTCTGTGTTCAGTGTATTTGATGCACGCTTTTGTAACGACCTTTAATCCATTTATCATTTACTTTTATCTGCCATCAGATGATCTGAGACGTCGTTGACGTTGCGTCTTGATTTGGATTTGATTGATTGACTGGCATTCTGACAGCACGAGCTTCATGCTTTCTAACCATATGTGTAATTATTCTGCTTATTCTACATATAAAATACAAGAAGTTTATATCAGCAGTCCCATTTCATAATTGTGACAACATTGTCTGTTTATAATGGTTAACACTGTAACACAGGTGCTCGTCTGTAAGGGCAGGTGAGGCGAGCCCCACCAAAATATTCACCCAAAACATAGACCTCTATATAAACTGAATAAATAAGAAACTGTAGATGTGTTCGAGTTTTCTTGGTAACTTTAAATCATAAAATGCAAGGGATATATTAAAATTCATCGCAAGCTTCTCCAGGCACGTAAAACGATAAGTTAAAAAAACAAACCCCAGCACACTCTAATTGAGAGCCATTTGGGCCGTTTTGAGACTACCCGCTTATTTTCACGTTACTTTATCTCGCTCCAGAACAGGACGTTTTGCCCCGATTTTATGAATGTGAATTATTTTCACGTTAACTTTATCTCGCTCCAGAAAGATTCAGCTATATGTCTGCATCCGTTTTCAGTCAGATTCAGCTATATGTCTGCATCAGGTCAGTAACTAGCATGTCTGTTTTTCCTATGTGGTGTAGTGTTTTAAGTGAATGAAAGTGTTAATCCTTTAGTTTAATTGTACTCATGTCATGTGAAAAGCCTAGTTATTGTTTTGTTTTTGTTTATTTGTTTTATAGTTGTTTTGAGATGAGACATGGTAGTCGTTTTCCTCACTTAAATTCCTCTACAATCTGTAATATTCTTAATCAACTCTCTGAGAAATTTATTAAGGCAATAATTCTATAGCATTCTATGTGTGTATGCTTCGAGCCTGTCAATCAACATTAGCGTTTCGCCCACAGGCTGAATAACGCAAGGACATTAGATCTCTGCCAGAAGTGTGTGTGCATGTGTTCAGCGATTAGACTATAAAAATATAGATACTTTCTTAAGTTTATTATAAACTAGCTCTATGACCCAGAATCTGCCCCACCTAAATTTACGATCAGGAGCCGCTACTGACTGTAACATGTTAACATCTACCAAAGTCTTTATATTGTGTGCACAGAGAGAGATGTTAAACTTTAGAAGAGTGAAATAATATTTAGTTAGCTGTGAGAGTTTATTAAAAGTTAACTCTAAGTCTTTCATCTGAGATTGTAAAGCCTCATGGGTAATGATTAGACTGACCGGACTGCAGTGTCTTGTATGTCTCTTCACTCTGGTTCTGGTCTGATGTCTGACTGCTGTTCTTCTGTTGACTGACATTAGAGGGAGACCATCCACCTAATCAAACATAAAATTTTTATGCAAATGTTATCAGGAAAATTGAGGCAAAAAAAAAAAAAAACACTTTTAATATCCTTTATGCATAGAAGTTTGAAAGTGGCATTGTGTTATTAATCATAATATCTAAATCTTCACCACACATTAAGTCTGTTTGCAAACCTTGTAAGCCTCACCACTCGCCTGGGATTGTCTAAGCCTGAACATCTGAAAAGTGCCCGAAAGCCTTTAAAACTAGTGTTGGTAGACCAGTTAAAACCAGGTAACCATCTTACTCAGAGTTAGTGTCTGCAAATGTGTCTCTGAATTTTAATATGGCAGATGATGAACCTCTCTTGTTTCTGTCGCGCCACAGCAGGGCCAAGAAAACAATGATCAAAAATGTGACAGTCAGTCCTGCAGTCACTCCAAAACAATGGGATTGAGCACACAAATCCTGATGTTCTGACAGTGAAATCAGTTCACTTCGCAGTTTTCGCTTTTAGAATGTTTTATACATTTGCGATGGTGCCTTGTTGCCTGCATATTTGGAGTCACGTTTTTGCTTACTCTCGCAAGAACACTTTTCATTCATATAGGCATTAACTAAAAAAGACTAATTTATATGAATTCACCTTCTATAAAATAATACGTAGAGAAAATACTCACAGAGCACAAGAGGAAGTTGACTGAGCTCCATCCTGGCCGAATAAAGAATAATGAAACGAAAAAGTTTGTGCGCAGTAAAAGCTCCACCATTGACCAGTTAATGACCAGTCCAGAATGAACTACAGAGAGGAAAAATAGTAGTCCAATTTACCCTTTAAACCAACTGCAGAAACAGCCACGTCCCTGTGGTGTGATCTCAGACGTAAATTTGCGTGATTTTGATCCATCTGGCAAAGCAGGTCTGCCAACTTTTGAGTTCAACTTGGAGTGAGAATTCCCGAGTGGGTGGGTGTGTAGCGGGTTGGGGTTATATATGGCAAGCCTTTTTGACTTTTATTCCTTCACAGGATATGAATTCGTGATATCAACAATTAAATTGTCACTAGTTAAAATGCTAATTCTTATAAAACTAATAAAACTAGTAAAAAGAGGGATCACGTGACCCTTCGGGAGCAATGCACGCATAGTCCTTCACTCTGCTCAATCTGCCAGAAATTATATATATCCTGTCAGTAAATTTTGAACCACTCTCTTTCGGAAAAGAGAGATTGAACAATCGCCGATAAAGGAAAAATTCAAAGATTCCGCCATTTCCAGAGAGGATCTGGACGCTGTTATAGTTAACCGTATCAAGCTAGCGGACAAAGAGCAACAAAGTACACTCGATTCGGTTGTGGCTTCGACTGTAAGAAAAGCAATAGACTCTGTACTGACCCCAGCACTCCCTGATCTACATTTGGATATACAAATGACCAACGATTCTGTAAAAGAGCTGAAAGAAGAAGTTGAAAAGCTAGCCAACGCAGCAAAACAGACACGGGACCGGGTCGATTCCATTCAAGCAGCCGCGTGTGAGGATAGAAGGATAGTCACAAACTTAAGAAATCAGCTGGAACAACTCACCAAAAAAATTACGGACATTGAAGATAGGAGCAGGAGAAATAATGTGGGATGGGGCAGAGGGCTCAGATGCAGCAGGCTTCCTCAGAGCAAGAAAATGGGGTAGATCATTGCAGTGCATCTCTCACAAATATTTCCATTATATTACTTGAGTAGAATGATTGTCCTTTAGTGATGAGTGGTGATTTTAATGCTGTCTTAAATCCTGCATTAGATAAACCTCATCCTTATACTACAGCTAACCCATCCTCTAAGTTATTAAATAAATTTATCGCAGAACTTAATGTAATCGATCTTTGGAGAATCCAAAATACTACATCTAGGACTTTTTTTCTAATAGACACAAGACTTTCCCTAGGATAGATTACATATTTCTCAGCCCATCTCTAATTTCAAACAACTCCACCACCACAATACCAACAATATTATCTTCTCACCACCCAGCATTATTAAATAATCACCACCCCAACAACATTACCAAGGCAACGCCAATAACACATCATTACTAAACAATCAGACATTTGATATCAGTAATGGTTACCAGTGCAAATGTCTATTCTTGATATCAACAAGTGAATTGCTATTAGTAAAAACTGTTAATTTTTTATATCAATAATTAAATTGTCACTAGTGACAACAATGTTAATTTCTGAAATCATGAATGTGATGGTTAGTAACAAAAGTCATTTTAGATATCAGAAATTACTCTCCTAATTGTTAATATCAGAAATACAAATTCAGATATCAGAAATCACAAATGCAACGTTGAAATATAATTACAGATATCAAAAATTAACATTTCAACTAGTGACAGTTGAATTCTTGAATTTGGAATTTGCATTTTCACTATGTAATCAGTGATATCAAAAATTATAATTTTACTAGTAATAAATACAAAGCTGGTACGTGTATATCCATTTCAATTTAATAAATAAAATAAAATAAATCAAATTTATGCCACAAAACATACAACTGTAATATTATTAAAAAAAAAAAATCTTATTCAAAGTTGAAAGCTGCAAAGCAGCCATCAATAATTAAATGAAAAATCAATATACATCTCAAAAAAGAAAGAAAGAAGGCCTTCTACCATTCTTTATAAGTTTTGTTTTACACTCAGGGGTGGGTTTCCCAAAACCATAGCTGCTAACTAAGTTAGCAACTATGGTTTTGGGAAACGCACCCCAGAACTGAATATGGCAAAGCCTTACAGTATCAACAACCGCCTTAGTAGTGCACTGGTTTCTGCAACTCGTATTAAACCACAATGACATTTAAAATAAGTCAAGAGGCTAAAATCACTGAAATTTAATTGAAACAGATAATTAATATGGGGAAAAAAACCCTGAACTGAATAATAAAAAATCCCTTCAATCCCAGCTAACAATTTCTGGTTCCCAGAACGTTCCCCTAACCTAAAGGGAATGTTCTATTTACTTTAAGAAAACTTTCCTGGCTAACCAATAGGGAATGTTCTGGGAACCAAAAACTAACATTCCCATAATGTTCTGGGAACCAAAAATTGTTAGCTGGGTCTTCCCTTCAGGTAGTGTTTTGTTTTATTATTGATTGTTAATAAAAAAAATGATTCTGTGCTTGAGACCTTGTGTGGCCAGTCACTGGTCAAGCTTTGGGTCAAATGAACGAACAGAGCAGAGTAGGCTTGAGGAAGGGAGGGGTTTGCTCCGAACTTGCTTGCCTTGGAACAAATTGTTTTCTGACCTTTGTTGCATTTAAGCCTGTTGTAGGGGACTCCAACACAATATTAGGACACCTTAAAATACCATTTGACCTGCTCTTTAAAAAACAAAGATCAATCCAAAATTAGCTTGTAAATGTTGTACAGCTGCCTGAAGATGAAGATATTCTAAAGTCAGATGTGGTGTTAAATAAAAGAATGAATCAAAGTTCAGATAAAGAAACAAAAGATTCAGAACTTAATTGCTCTATTCACCATGAATGTGAAGCCCTACCATACGGAGGAACAATAATGACAATCTAGAGATCAAAGGAGATATTAAAGCAACTGCTGTTGTCTTTCAAGGTATCAAATCTTACCAATTACTTTATGGCTTATTTCACAAAGTGAAAAATACTGGAAGTGGCATTTGTTTGGATGTATAAGTCACAGAATCTGCTGCACAAGCTACCTCTCAAAGAGAAGAAATTTCTAGCAAAAAGAATTACAATGCTATTACATCCACCACAGACACAAATGAAGATGTTTACAGTAATTTAGAGTAAACCGTTTGTTACTGAATCATCACTTTGAAGCTGAAACGGTTGTTTGATTAGGTACTGAAATTTTTCCTGATGATATAGAGTTTAAAATAAAGTAAAGATTAAAATCAAAAGTGGTGTTCTGGAACGACCTGTACGTTTTTGTGTTTAAGACGTAAATGATTCATACACATGTGGTTTGATTTGTTATTACAAGAACAATATCATGAATTTAAGATCAATGTTTGTACATGTTGCTTTATTTGTTACTGCTCCTTGATGTAGGGTTTATTTTATTATTATTATTATTATTATTTTTTTTTTTTTTGAATTATGTCTTCTTGCAAGCACACAGTTCTCCGATGAGTAGAAGCTATTTTTATGCAATTATGTGTTTGTCCATTGGGTGGCACACTGGAAATAGTATATTGGGGCAATTGGTTAATGAGACAACAGGTGTGTATTGGAAGTAGGGAAGCACACAGTTCTTTACCGTTACAGTAAGCTTCTTCCATCTGCATATTTTATCATGGGGCTCAACTACCTATCAGCTTCTTGGTCACCAGACTAACAAGGAACTTCTCCATCAGTTGCTCAGTTTGTCCAGGAGGCCAGCTCTAGGAAGTGTCCTAGTTGTTCCAAGCGTCTTCAGTTATGGATAATGGAGGCTACATGCTTCTGTGAACCTTCAGTGCAGCAGAATTCTTTTTCTTAACTCTTCCTCAGATCTGTGCCTTGACACAATCCAGTCTCATCAACAGGCAGTTCTTTTAACCTCAGGGCATAGTTTTTGCTCTGATATACAATTTCAGCTGTTAGACCTTTTATTGAGAGGTGTGTGCCTTTCCAAATCCTACTCATTCAACTGAATTTGCCACAGTTTAACTCCACTCGAAGTGTAACATCTACAAGTGATATGAATGCTCCTGAGCTAAATTTCAAGTGTCCCAGAAAAGGGTATGAATACTTATGCATTGGAATCATTTCAGTTTTCTATTTCCAATGAATTTGCAATGTTGTTACAAACCTGGTTTGTGCTTTGTCATTATGGTGTATGGAGTGTAGATTGATTGGGGTTTAAAGCAGTAAAAAATAAAAATCAAATTAAAAAAAACCTGCAACGTAAGGAAAAAAAATTTTTTTTTTTTTTGCTGGCGGGGTCTGGCTGCTACTCGCTGAAGCCAACACCCACTCGCAGGAAAGCTGCTCGGTGCATTGGCATATAAGTTAACCTTGTGATGCATGCATTTCGGTTTCGCAATTTAAAAAGTGAGCATCGTATACAGTTTGGCAACTTTATTTGAAAACACAGAACGTTCATAAGGTAGATTTGGGTTCTTATTTGTTTATTTTTTGGGGAACCAAATGTCTTATTATAAGGGAAACGTTCTTTTAGGGCCTACCATTTTTGTAACCATTTACATAACTTTCCTAGAACACATGCATGGTGGTTAAAATTTAAATGGAATCGCAATTCTTTTTTAGAGAACATTCCGCTAATGGTGATTTTCTGTTATCTTTTTGCAACCATAAAAAATAACGTTCAAAAACGTTGCAGGGTGGTTATTTTAAAATACTCAAAAAATAACTCATAGAGAACGTTCCCTTATGGTTATTTTTAGGTTATTTTTATAACCTATAAAAAGATATGAAAACGCCGCAGATGTTAATGTGTAATGAGCTATGAGCATCGTAAATTCGGCATTTGTATCGCAGCATTGGTAAAATAACAAATAGATCGCAAAACGCGATTTAAATTATAGATATATTAGTGGACAGGAGTATAAATGTTGAAAAGTGATAAAATCTGTATTTTAAAATTGATTTTACATGTTTGTTTAATCTTCATTTTGATAATGAGGAACTGCGCGCCTCTGATCATGCACGCGCTTCTCTTCTTATAGAAACGTATCACGGATGATGCATCGTTTCTAACTATTTGCATCGGTAAAAACCGATTATTTATATATAAAACTTAGTGGAATAACCTAACCATCATATGGGCTCTAAACTTTTTATTGTTTACAAATTACGTTTGAGCAATCTCACTCTGTGTGACCGTTTTATTTTTAAGCAGCTTTAGAGATTTGAGTTCTCCATGACAACGGTATTCTGTAGCGCATATGTTGGTCCTCATCACCGCTGCTGCTGCTATTCTTGATCTAATGACAGTATCCGCAAAACGTATCCATGAGACCTGGGAAAAGGCGAGGGCTTATTAAAGTGACAAAACCTGACCTGCGCTTTATAACGCACCCTAAAATCCGGAGCGGCAAAAGCGGATAAGAATCGAATCAATCAGAATGAGCGTTCTTGCCAGGTATGTTTACACTTACATCGAGGACAATTTGTTTTCGTTGACAGAAAGCAGCTCTCCGCCAGTGCAAACAGAATGACAGAAGCAAAAAAAACCACCATATAAAAAGAATAAATTAAATTACAATTTTTTTCAAACATAACAAATCAGTAGAAGGATCAACCGTGGATTACAGGGAACAAACAGCAATTATATCTGTACTGTTTGATTAATGTGTGTTATGATTAATAAAGTGATGTACCAGTGTACACTGTAATAGGTACAGTTATTAGATGCAATAAATAATTTCTTCCGGTAACACTCGAAGTTAGCTAATATAGTGTGTCTTAAAACTCCGGATTTGAATCATAATCACAGTGTTCAATGTTCCTTAGAATTTCCTGGGGGAGAAACGTTCCTGTGGTCTGGCCGTTCTGGTGCTCGAGCTCTGTAGCGTCGACCGACAAGATGGCAACAGTCAAACAGGGAGTGTGCGGATGTGAGGGGTTCACAGAGTGATTTTGCCAGCCCTTTTTGCTCACTCTGGATGACGTACAGTTCTTGAATAGACCCTAGTCGGAAGGGTTGTACCGATGATTCTCCTCTGCCGTCCGGAATACCCTCTGTAAGTCTTCTGAGGTCAAGATTTTTAGAAGCTGAGCTGAACCAGAACCAGTTACTGAAGTTGCAGAGGGACGGATTCAATGATGGCGGGAGTAGAACTGTTTTCAGCAGCTCCTGGGGGCAGGTTAAACTTCCTCAGCTGGCGAAGGAAAGTACAACCTCTGCTGGGCCTTTTCCAATGGAGTCAATGTGAATGTCCCACTTCAGGTCCTGAGAGATGGTGGTGCCCAGGAAACTGAAATGGACTTCTCACTGCAGTCACAAGTGCTTGTTCATGAGTGGTTAGTGGTGGGTGGAGAGCAGTGGGGTTTCTCCTGAAGTCCACGATCACTCCACTGTTTTGAGCGTGTTAAGCTCCTACACGGTTGTTGCACCCCGAGTACACCAGACAGCCAGCTCTTTAAACCTCTGTCATGTAAGCACGACTTCGTCACCATCCCTGAATGAGGGCTCGATGAGTGTGGTGTCATCTGCAACTTCAGGAGCTTGACAGAGGGGTCCTTACGATGTGCAATCATTAGGTACAGGGAAAGAGCCTTTTTTCCCCCAGTGGGGAGAGAACACAGCCCTCGGGAGGCTCCAGTGTTGATGTACGGGTTGCTGGATGTGTATTTTCCCAGCCCCACTAGCTGCCTGCCCGGTCTGTCAGGCAGCTGTTGATCCACTGACAGACGGAGGTGGGCACAGAGAGCTGGGTTAGTTGGGGGAGGAGGAGGTTGGGATGATCGTGGTTGAAGGCCGAGCTGAAGGTCCACAACAGGATTCTCACATAAATCCCATGGTCTGTCTGTCTAGGTGTTGGCAGAACCATAAATGCAAGTCCAGGTTTACTGCATCGTCCACAGGACCTGTTTGCTCTGCAAACTGGACTTATGGAGGGATACAAGAGTAACTTAAGAGGGATCCCAGTTTAAGGGTCTCAGTAATGGTCATTCAGGTGGGCCAGCACCAGTTTTTCAAAATGACTTCATGACCACAGACGTTAAAGCCACAGCCTGTAGTCATTTAGTCGCTGTTTGATTCTTGTGGATTCTTTGGGATTTTTGGGGGACGTGGGTGGAGCGTGTTGAAGCATGAAGGGACTTCACACAGCTCCAGTGATCTGTTGAAGATCTTTGTGAAGAGGGGGGCTAGCTGTGGTCAAGCACAGGATTTCAGACAAGCTGGTGTAACAACAGTCTGGCCTGGTGCTTTTTTTCCTTGTCTGCTTCCGGAAGACCCTGGCGCACCGCATCCCCGCTATCTGTATTGCAGGTGTGGGGGCGAGGGGGGGATGCAGGAGGTGTGAATGGTGAGGGCGGTTGTTTGGAGAGGTGTTCAGGACGGGTTGCAAAGTGTGTGAATGGTGAGAACGGTTGTGTGGAGAGGGTTCTTATGTTCAGGGCGGGTTTGCAAGAGGTGTTAAATGGTGGTGACCGGTTGTGTGGAGAGATGTTCGGGTGTGCAGGTGAGGGTGTTCTTCAAACCTGCAGTAAAAAAATCGTTCAGAATCGTCTGGCCAGTTGGTGATTCTCCCCCACAGTGCTGGGGGATGGTGTCTGTTAATTGGTGATCTCTTTCAGACTGTTTCCACACTGATGCGGAGTCGTTGGAAGTGAACTGAGTCCTATTTTCATCAGAATAAGTCCCCTCTTTGCCACTTTGATCTCCTTTCCAGTGTGTATTTAGCCTGTTATATAGCAATTGTCCCCCTTCACTGTAAAGTCATCTTCTTGGCCTACCCATGACGGAGCTGACTGAGTTTTGGTGTGAAACCACGGTTTGTCATTGTTGTAATTAGTTGAGTTTTCCTGGTAGGATACATATCATAATCCTAACAGAACTGATTAAGATGTTACAGTCTCTGGTGAGTTCGTCCAGATAGTTCAGCTGGCAGCAGCTTCAAAAACACTCCAATCAGTGAGGTCAAAAAAGATTGTAAAATCCTGCTTCTGGCTATCATTAGTCCATCTTTTTTACAGTCCTTACTACAGTTTTAGCTGATTTTTAGTTTCTGCCTGTAGGTCGGTTTATAAGAGGCTCAGACAGGAATCAGACAGTGATCATAAAGCGTCCCAAAGCTGTCTGGTAACAGAGTGTAATGCATCTTTATTGTGGTGTAACAGTGAATCCAATATATTTACTGTCTCTTGTGGGGACATGTAACATGCTGTCTGCGATTTTGGCAGTCCACGGGAGAAGCGTTGGCTTTATTAAAAAGTCCCCAAGAATGATTAAAATGGAGTCCGGTGTTTGTTGTTCTGTCTCGTGATCTAGATCAGCGAGTTTTGGTAAAGCCAGACTTTACGTGCGCTTGCGGAGGGGATGTAAACGCTCACCAGATAATGAACGCGTGCTAAAATCCCCGCGGCGAATTAGACGGCTTGCAGTTAATGAAGGGAGTGTTTCCTAGATCGTGAGCAAAGCACATCTTTTTAACACAGTTTACATCTGTACACCACCGTTCATTTGATGTAAAAAGCACGTTCCGCCGCCGCGCGAGCGATTTTCCCCGTTGCTTCTGTATCGCGGGTCCGCTCTTGAACAGCTGAAAGCCGGCAGATGGAGCGCGCTGTCCCGAAATAGCGTCATGCAGCCGAAGTTTCCGTGAAACACAGAGCAGCAGAGTGTGAGAAAATTCTATTTGTTCGAAGAGAGCAGAGAGGAGTTCGTCCCCCGTTTTGTTGGGTAGGAGAGCGGAGATTTGCCAGATGGATGCTAGGCAACGGCGTTCGAAATCCGCGTTTTCTGCTAGTCTCACGAGCGCGCCAGCATCTTTTCCCGTCTGCGCGTCCTCTTGAAGGTGTGATCAGCGCAGCTGCTCCACCGACAAAAAAAATGTCCCAGCAAACATCACGAATATGTCGAAAACCGGTAACTATATCGGGGAGATGTGTGGTGCCGAATGTCCAGAAATTCGTCCCTGGTGAAACTGCCATTTGCAGGAATATAACTAAAGACCAGGGACAAGCTAACAAAAACACACAAAAAAACAACTGCACAAGAGGCACGTGTCACGGAGGGGGACAGCATCCTGTATCGGCGCAGTATAGTATAATCTTAAACCTATATATATTTGCATTTTTATGATAACAAATATAGATATGCAACATAATAATAAAATATGGCTTTTGTATAATCTTAAACCTATATATATTTGCATTTTTATGATAGCAGTAACTGTAAAGGGACAACTGTAATGTGGATGTCTAAGCTAGTACAGTACTAATTAGGCTACTAAGCAAATGAGTGAATGTGTGTTTCTTATACCAGTTAAAATATAGTCATTTCTTTATTTTCATTTTTAATTCAGTGATTTTAACTTTTAATTTAGTTATTTTAATGGTAAATGTCATAAAACCAGCGACAAAGGCTGCATGGCTAGAAAAAAATGTCATCAAAACCATATCATTACATTCCTAATGGCTAGAAAAAAAAAAAAAAATTAAAATTCAAATAATAGTATGTGACAGAGTTTGTGGTAATATCATTACATTCCTATTGGTCAGTGTTAGTTAACCTGCTTTAGACCAGGTTAGCTTCTCAGCACAAGTTGCCAAAGTGACTAGCTTGATCTAGGCCTATGTTAAATTTGCTTTATGGAACCAAATCATTTGACCCCAATGAGGTCAGACTCAAAACATAGATCAATAAGAAACAATACTCTTTAATTCAATAGAATCAATAATATTTTTAAAATCAAAAAATCACATTGTGTTGAATCGAAATCGGACCGCACTGCATTGAAACAGGGGTGAATCATATCACATCTGTAGCTGCTTCATATGTATCTTTAAATGTATCGTATCGTTAGCTATGCATCGAGATGCGTATCGTATGGAGATACACATCCCTAACAGCCATACAGCAGGTAAACTAAGAATAATGGAGGGTTTTTGTCACATGATGTGTCTGTTAATGGTTCACCATCACTTCCTCTCCCACTATGGCATGGTACATTGAGAAAATGTGCGTAAATTGAAATATGTTCCTGCATGCATTGTGACAAATTGTGGAAATGTCAGTAGCCTTTGAGAGCTAGTGTGAATTTTAGTTGTTCAGCATTGTTTAATGTGGAAACAGCCCTCAATCTTAGGTTTGTTTAAAAGCATGCCAACACTTTCTGTACTTTCTTTTCCAAGTAACAACTGATGAAAAAGTACAAAATGTGTTGCATAAATGAATGGTTATGGACTAAAATTTTATTAGAAAACCCCCAAAAAAAAACACACACAGAAAAACACATAAAAATCTATATTTTAACTAAAAAATTTGTGCAACAAATCTTTTTTTTTTTTTTTTGTTGTCCCAGTATTTAGGTGAAAGGTCCACAAACGCAGATTAAAGTCGATCTGAATCTCTCATGCCATTATTCCTGCAGGAGCGGCTGAAACGGACCTCTTACATAAAGTGCTTCTGTCAACGAGCGCTTCTCTTTTTTGCAATAGAAAAAATGAAAAGACGGTGTAGGACAAAAAATTTCCATGGCTCACAAGAAAAGTGAAGGAAGGGGAATTCCTTTAAAAAAAGAAAAAAGACAGAAAGAGCAAAGAAAGTTCAGTGGAGGCCGTTTCAGCCCAGGATCAGACTGGATTTGCCACCAGGTGGGTTCCTCCGGCCGGAGGGGTTGTTGGCAGCAGACGGGGCGGAAGACTGTGCAGCTTCCTCTTTCTGCTCCACAGCCTCCTCTGGAAAACACAAACACAGAGCGACAACCGTTAGGATACTAACGACCTACTCCATCTGACACGGTGATTCTGACGCCAAGAGCACTGCTGACAAGTGTGTTTGCTTTAACATTGTTTGAAACAGAGCTGCCCAAACTCTTAATAGAAAGGGCCAAAAATCAAACTGATTGAAGGCTGTGGGACAAAAGTAAATGCATTATAATATATGTTACATTTAAAAAACAATTTATATTTTATAAATTCACTTTTTATTATTTTTTTTTTACACTAAAATAAAAATGAAGATATGCTCTGATGGCATGTCTATTCTTGTTATATTACATGGTGGGCTAAATCAAAGGCCCCTGGTTTGGGCATCTCTGGTTAAAACATACAACGAACCATATGCATGCTTTTAAACTAACTTTAGTATTTTGCTAAAAAAAAAATCATGTCAAACAGATGCAACATTGATGGGTTGATTATTAAAACTATTCAAAATAACAATATCATCCACATGACAGTGACCACTGATTAAGTTGAAGTGAGTGAACATGGTTTATAAATTATTTGCTGCATGAAACCATTTAAAGGAGGTCTAAAGAGACACTGAAACCAATTTCCTATTCAGTTTGTTTATCATTTTGTATATTATTTGGCAGTTCATGGTAATTTTAACATTTCATTGTTTAAACTTTTGACATTTCAGTAATAAGATAGTTTATCTTAAAGAGACAGTTCACCCAAAAATGAAAATTCTGTCATCATTCACTAACCCTCAAGATAATCCAAACCTGTAGGAGTTTTTCTTCTGTTGAACAGAAAAGATGTTTTTTAGAAGAATGTTGGTAATAAAACAGAACTATGAAATTAAATCGCTACCAGCAACTGTTTTATTACCAACATTCTTCTAAATATCTTCTTTTCTGTTCAACAGAAGAAAAACTTCTACACGTTTGGAACAAATGACGCTTCTCATTTTTTGGTGAACTATCCCTTTACTAAGCAAAACAAGGCAAGAACTATTGCTCCACAATACCTTTTTTTTTTTTTTTTTTTTTTTTTTTTGTATTGACGTGGTACTGTATGCATGTGAAAGCAGCGGTGCTTCAGAATTACAATCACAAACTCTCTCAGCACATCAGGACTAAGTCTCTTATGGATTTTAAGGTCAGTATATTTGCATTTTATGGTGACAGGACCATCAGTCTTCCTGGAAGTGTTGGATGTAAGTGTGTTTGGTAAAGTGTGACTCGTCATATGCTCACAGGAGAAGCATTCGACCCATGAACACATAGTAATGTACATCGGTACAGCCTGAAATATATTCTGCATAACTATATGAATGCAGATGCTTTAATTTGACATATTGGGCCAACCCCAATAATGCAACAAGTACAAACTGCTTTATAATTCTTGCCATAAGAGGTGATATAATGGACATTCATAAACTGACTGTAGAATAAAACTGAAGAGAATCTTGCTAAGCAGGTTAGTTAAAGTTCAGTTCTTTATACAGCATTATCTACTAAAAACAGCTGTAACTCAGTGTTTGAATTCTGAGTACAGACATTTGCTCAGATGAGCCGAGGCCAGATATTATGCAAACCTGCAAACTGTTTACTGGTAAAAAGCCACAGCCAGCAGACATGGAGACCCCAGGAGCGGATAATATTTACACTATTTGCATTAAATAAAGGAAGAACATGAACACTCGAGCAGGACTGATAAACACACAGACTCGTTATGTGAACTCAGATCAACCACTAAACATCCCACGAATAACAAACACTTCTGTGTTTAAGAGTTACAGTGTGTTCATAATTAACAAAATTAACAACATAAGTAGCAGCTAGTTTTAAGCATATAAAATAAGTAAATGCAATTTTACATAAAATAAAATTAAATAATTAAGATGTAAATAGTAGTAGTAGTAAGTTTATTATTATTATTATTATTATTATTATTATTATTATTTTTAAAATACTCTATATAGTTTATTATTATTATTAAATTGTTACTACAACTACTTACATTTTATTATGTAAAAACGACTCAGACCATTTAAATCTGTGGAGACCCATTGCATAAATAATAATAATAAATCATGATCTCTAAATTAATGTAAAAGTTATTTAATTTTATTTTATACATTTATATATAATTATACTATAATTGTATATTATTTATTTTATTTGATATTACTACTACAACTACTAAACATTTAATGTAAATTATTATCTTAAGACTACTGATAGATCATTTCAAAGAGGGAGAAAAATACCCATACCCATGAATAAGTGTTTTAAGCAATATTTAGACATCAGTCATGGCTTCTAAATGAATGCAAAAAAGTTCACATTTAGTTTGAACTGCCCAGTTTGTTAATTTACATTTTTTGAAGGTTAAGAACTTCTTTCACTTACCATTTCTAAAAAAAAAAAAAAAAAAAAAATAATAATAATAATAATAATAATAATAATAATAATAATAAAATCCCATGAAAATGACGAGTCTTGTCAACACACAACAGAATGCACATCAAATCAACACAAATGCAAATCACAGCGTGTGACGTTTGTCTGGCTGGATGAAACCAGAGTCAGAGTTTCCCCAGACGTGTTGGATTTCTAATGGAATTCCCTCACTCCGTCCCGCGAGACCAACCGTCATCTGAACTACAGAATCAGTATTACTGCAGCCGTCTTAATGACAAGAGCAGACTGAAACGGCAGACGTGGAATCATGGAAGAAATGTTAACGGAGAGAGGAACATTCCAGAACTAATGCAGACCTTCAGCAAGCGTTTATTAACAGCATTCCTCAACGAATGAGAGTCACATGTCACCCAAACAGAGCACAGACCGAACCAAAAAGACCACCAAACACTGAAAATGATTCTCACCGTTGTTCTCTTGCTCATATTCATTTTGATCCTGCAAAACAAGAGCAGATTCGTGATCAGATGCATTTATAAATCAAACATGGCCAGTATTTGCTTCAGTTCAGAGGACAACATGAAACTCAGTTTTTAACCTCATTAATGCGATTCATTTCTGAGGAACACTGAATATCCAGTGAGAAAATTAAGTATTTTATTGTTCAGGAAGTACTATGTTATAGTATTATTTCTCTCTGCACACACAGCATCAACAGAAAAGTAAACCAATTTCAGAGTGAGATCAAGTTACTAGTTTTGATTCAAGATCATGTTAATAAAAGTGTTCCATAAGAGCAGAGGCATTCAATACAGACACAATAGAAACAAAAGCCTGTAAAAGAACAACATTTCAAAGACAACCAGATATTCAGAATTCAGTAAGAAATTCCTCCTGTGAAGGACAAATGAATTACTCTGTCCACATAAAAAGCTCTGTGGTTTTACTGTCCCAGAGAACAGCTGTGTGTGTGTGTGTGTGTGTTTCCACAGACCCTGCGGCTGTTCGTTTGTACCCCACCCAGCTAACAGTGTTATTTTAGACACACATCCAGTCAGTTAACAGCATTACTGTGAGCCAAAAACAGTTACAATAATTAAACCACTCTGAACTTTAGTCACAGTATATTGTAGAGAAATAGAAATAGCCATTAATAGGCCAATCTGATAAGACTTTTTTTTTTACAGAATAATATAATAGAATATAATACTTCAATTTTTATTCAGATTTATTCAGTTCAGATTTATTTTTATGTATATTCTCCCATGTCTTGAATGTGTCTGGCCTTTATTGTTCATGATTAATCACTGCAAACTTAAAAAATATATATTTTAAATAAATAATGTTCACACTATAAATAAGTATTGACTTTTTATTTAAGATTTTTTTTTATTTATTTTCCGTCCATCTAGAATCTCTCTGGCTTCATAGTACTTGATTCCCATTGCACATTTTTTACATTTTATTTATTTTGATGGAAGGTTGCAGAAAACAATATTTCAAATTTATTTATAACAAATATTTCTGTGTTAATTTATTGTATGCATTTCCAGTCAGTCTTGATTTGTCTGATATTACGGTTTACGATTAATCATTGCACACCAACTTTGAAAATATATTGTAAATGTTTTTTTACTTTGCATTTTTTGCACTGCTTATCTTTCCTTCAGAATAAACTGTACAGATGACTTGTTAACAGTAACACCAAGAACGTGCATTAAGTAAATAAGGCTCATGTTGACTAAGAGCATTACATTCATGAATGGGTGTGTCAGTGAGCTACACTGAATGACCTACATTCACCTCACACTCCTTAGCCTCGTGTTTGTGAACTCACCGTGTTGTTGGCGGGCCGTTCGAGGAGTGCCGTTATCATAGACGATGACGGGCTGGCATCGTCTCAGAGGAGCCGAGGGTTCACCGCACAGGATGCCAGACGCTTCTCCACCTGAGACCACAACACAACACTCACATCAGACCACCGGTACATATCACCGTATCAATAAATACAACAGAAACGTATTAAACAAGTAAAAAAACAAAGACTGTGTCTTTGTCAGCATTTGTTCGGTGTGTATGGCTGGTAAATCACTTCCTCTGTTTGTATTTACAATTCAATCATCATGTCATGAATATTTTCCATATTGCTATTCCATGTAAATGTTCATGACTTTGATTTTAAGGTCACTTTGTAGAATAAACAATTCTGGTTCAGTGTTGGATCACTGCTTGATGTTTGAAATAACATCACCTTGACATGATACCGTGTTTTCTGGAATTAGACGCTGAAATAAGCAAAAGACACATTTGTTTGATGTGGGAGGAAAGAAGCCGCCGGTGACCTGAATGAGCTGCTGTTACCACAGACAGCATTTATTACCATAGACGACACACACACACCGAGAGGGTTTGAGGAGTTTATTAACGACACCACCATGACATAATACTCAACAACACTACAAGAACAACAACAGCAACCACCATCACAACAACAAAGAAACAAACAAATATCTTTTTGATTGATTAAAAAAAACCCCAGCATCCTTTTGTGAGTCAATGGAGTGATTATGAACATCAAATGAGTTCAATAGTGACACACACACACAGACTTCTTCAGCAGTCTTTGCTCTGGAATAGTGTTGCTTTCGTCAAATATCGTCGTCAACGAACCTTTATCATGTGACGAAAACGAGACGCAACGTAAATGCTGGTCATGTGACGATGACTATAATTAAACGTATAATGCAATATTGTTGACGAATAAAAACTAGACTAAATGTGGTTAACAAAAAAGAAAAAAACTATGCTAAAATGTCTCCATTTTCGTTGACCAAAACGAGACGAAACAAAATGTTTTAACGTTATTTCGTCTCGTTTAGTCATTATTATTATTTTGCAGCATTTCTGTTTCCTGTGTCTCACTGCGCAGACGCGACCGACGTCACTTCCTCAAGCCCCACTCGCGGCATTATTTAGAAGACGACAACAAACAAAGTTAAGCGGGATTTATACTTTCGCCTGGTTCCGCTGACTGTGAGCACTCCTTCCCAAACGGACGAGGCTTTTATACTTGTTACGTTCGCCATTGTACTATTCTTTGAAATGACAGGGGAGCGACGAGGAGTAATTGTCCTCTTAAACCATTGAGAATCACCGATGAGAAGAAGTCATTTGCCAGTACAAGTCTTGTGATGAATTGATGAATTAATAATTTCTTTATGTACAAACTTAAAACAATCTTAAACTATTGGCTGTATTACGCATCAAACACAAGACAACTTTAAGCAAATAGTGTATAATTAATACCTAAAAGGAATTCTAATTCTATTTTATACAATAAAAATAACATACTTCAAATAAGAAGCCTTGGACAAACTATGCAAACTTTTTTTTTTTTTTTTTTTTTTTCAAAAAAGCATTTTCCGTCAAAAAGCACGTGATGTAGTTTGAACTTCACATTAAACTGCTTCTGTTTCACAGAAATGCCGGCACAGACGTGTTTGCATGTTTGGCTAGAATCGCCCTGAACTTGTGCATGTTCGGATGCGGAGCTATGTGGAAAGTTAAAAAAAAAAAATGCCGTGCACTCCGCCACGCGAATAGTTCGCATGCACTCAAAGCGAACTTCCAGCAACACCGTGATGACGTCATATTTTCTGCGCTCAACCAAGCGAAATAGTGGACACGTCAAGTATAAATCAGCCTTGACACAGAGAAAGGGACTGATGGCTGGCTAGCCGGGGTTCGTCTTTGGGAGAAAAATTAGCAGATTATCATTATTTATTGTTTTTATTTATTTTATTTAAATGTATGCGTGTTTGCTTCTAACATGTTTGGTTGGTAAAATAAATGTTGTAAATTCAAATCAGAGAGTCTTCGGTGTCTGGAATGGATGTATTCTTGAGTCTATAAGGTAACAATAATATAATAAGATAACCTTGTTTGAAATGGGTTTGGCTAAAAGAAAATTTTGGTTTCGTCTATACTTCTAGGTACTTGTACTATATTGACTGGGTTAAATAGAATTGCATTACTAAAAGAGACTAAAATACCATAAAAATACAATAAAAACTAAAATGACAGCTTTGCACAAAGACTAGACTAAGACTAAAATTAAAACAGGCCGCCAAAAACAACACTACTCTGGAAGTGATTCTCTCTATGGAGTTTCTGAGTCACGAAACGAACCAGATATGAAATAAAAGAACGTCACCCTTAAATTTGGATAAAGTAAAGGAAAGAAAGACATTTAATTTTTGCTAAATTTTTAGAAATGCCCAATGTGTACGTAATTAGCCAATGTAGGGAGACGGACTCAATGACATCACTCAGTGTTTCATGGGAGCGTCTGGTCACTGCTGAGCCATTTTGCAGTGTCTCCTGTTGCCATGGTAACAGTGATTCTCAGGGATTATGGGAAGCGGAGTTTTTGACAGGAATAATATTAACAAAGCCGCTTTAAGGCAAGCCTTCAAGGTCATCAAAAAAAGCATAATGCTGCAACAGACTGGCAAGGAGACAAGAGGCCGTTTCTTTAAATGAAGGTCAGTGAAGAATAAGATTTGATGCCCTGAACAAACTGCTTTTGTGGATAAAAGCTTATTTAATGAATCGACAGCCTATCGACTAATCTTCAACATGCTTGCCAATAATGTTGTTGTGGATTGATCTAGTTTTAGCTTACACTGGGAATAACAGCTGTTTTATAAGAGACGTCATGGACAACTTTACACCAAGTAGTTCTCATTTCATCTTCTCATAAGTTATGGCCATTTATGTATTTTACTTTATTTTTTAAAGAAATTGTGTGTGTGTGTGTGTGTGTGTGTGTGTGTGTGTGTGTGTGTGTGTGTCTTAGATAAGTGATGAAGCATCAAAAAAGACAGCTTATGTATCTTTACACTTTTCACCTGTAGACTTAAATAACAAGGCCTTAAGTTTATTTATCCACTTCTTGCTCCAAATTTTGCAGATTTATTCCAGTCTATATTCTGAATGTTATTACTGGGGGATTTGTTCATTTATCATTCACCTGGATTTATTATTACATATTTTAAAGGCCTCAAGGTTTTCTTAAAATGAGTTGGTTTCTCCACTTCAGCAGCACTTACATGCACCAAATTTGAGAGTTTTATTACTGTTTATATACTGAAGGTTTTTATAGAGAGGTTTGTTCATAGAATGTTCATACCACACTCCACACTTTATTTATTTCCTTCTGTAGATTTTAAGTGCATATTTTAAAGGCAGTTTTCTCAAAATGTGTTTGTTTATCCACTTCAGCAGCACTCACAAACACCAAATTTTACAGCTTTATTCCAATCTATATTCTGAAGATTTTTACTGAGGGGTTTGTTCATATATCATTCACACTGATAAATATTGCAAACTGCTTTCAGACTGCTGACAGTATTTTCTGATTTATGCAGTAATAAAGAGATCAAAAATCCCTCCAGTAAAAACCTTCACCTCTAATACGTCAGCAAACTAGGAATTTTTCTGGAAATGTTTGCAAATTAGTGCATATTTAATTAGAAAATGCCTCATTTGCTTATTTAAACATAACATTTCGGTAATACAAAACAATTCTCTCAAATGTACCGTGATTAATCAACCGGGGGAAGTGTGATGGTATCCATTTGTTAAATTTGTATACTTTTCACCCTTGATTTCTCTTCTTAATGGAGAAAAAATAATGGGATCTTAACTTTCTCAACCGACTGTTATGCTCCATTAGCGGACACAAACACAAAACAAAAAAACCCTTACAAAACACAATAGACAATCACAACGACATCCTGTCAGGCACCTCTGGCGACACGCTGAACTTCCTGTCAGACACGACAGCAGCGCATTCAATCAGACCGACACTATAAATCAACAGATCCTACTCTCATGAATACTACACATACATGAAAATCCAAGAGTTGTCCCTAAAGTCGGAAGGCAAAATTAATATCGGTCTCCAAGGCTCCAAGACCTGAAGGCGTGAAGTTCATGGCATCAAATCTTTAAAGGACATTAAGTTTTTTGGGACACTAAGATCTTCTAAGGCATATCTAGTTTGCTTGCTACTGAATTTAAGCTTTGTTTTCTTAGTTACGGCTGTATAATAACCAGACGCCCCAAACGCTGCAGCGGGATTCAACATTTCAGACGAGAGCCAGGCAGATGCCTTTAGAGAGAGAATAACCAGATCTACGAAGGACACCTGCCCGAGTGAAGCATTAGCGCTGAATCAAAGCTCAGATTATCCTCATACCAGAGTTTATCCGTATATGAGCTTGCGCAGGGCTAAGCGCACTACTACTGGCTGCATTCAGAACAATATCTGTTCCTTTTCCAGAAAACGAAGATGCTGTCAAACTCTGAACATCTAAACACAGAGGTGCCTCGCTGTCTACATAGGCAGCTCCCTTCTGAGGCAACGTCCTACATAAGTGACGGATTTGGAGCAGCATGTGAAGCACATGGGAGACGTGATTTCAGTAGAGTTTGACGTGTTGATAAACTAACAAACAAACTAAACGAACAGCACTGGCTTTGGGGAAACAGCATTAAATTATTAAATAAAATTCAGGTGTATTTATAAGTTGACATTTCTGTTCACTGTGTAAAACAGACTCTCCTGTACTGGAGGCTTCCTCATGATGTCACTGCCTATCATTCCCTACAGAATGAGCCACTTCCTGAATCACTGGACTGTCAGGATATCTGCCCAGGAAATGACATCATGTCAAAGGTATGCTGACACACTTGTGGTCGGGCAGTTGTTAGTGAGGACAGATAACTGTATGTTATCCCTGGAAAATCTTACAAAGTAAGTTTCTAAACACTAGCTTAAATCACTGTATGCTACTTCTGTTTGCAATGTTGTGTATCTGACCAAACTAATGTTAAAACAAAATGTCACTTATAGTCTCTATGTGCTGATAGAAGAGAAATATACTGGACCGGTTTAAAAAAAACCTTACGTGAAGATCAGGTTTTAAAAATGCTCCTACTGATACAAAAAGACAATGGTGTCTCAAAAAACTGATACTACTTTCGTGAACAAGATGCTATTCAGATTTTTTTTTTTTTTTTTTTACTATAATGCACTATAACTAAAAAGTGTATTTTGTCACCTTTTTCAAAACCACATTTTTATTTTTTAAATGTTCTAAAGTGACAGAGAAATTTAAGTCACAAAATATTTATTTCAAATAACATTGATAATAATCAGAAATGTTTCTTGAGCAGCAAATCAGCATATTAGACTGATTTCTGAAGAATCATGTGACACTGAAGACTGGAGTAATGATGAAGAAAATAAATTACATTTTACAATATAGTCAAACAGAAAACTGACATTCTTAATTGCAATAATATTTCACAATTTTACTGTTTTTTTCTGTGTTTTTGATCAAATAAATGCAGCCTTGGTGAGAAGAAGAGACTTAAAAATATATAAAAAGTATTAATAATAAGTAATAGTAAACATTTATGTTTCATCTTTGTTGTTAAACATAAGGATGAGATCAAGGCCATGTTGGATTTAAATAATGCAAGTATTAAAATCAAGCCAAATCCAGACCTAACCAGAAGCAGAATTTAAACCAGGTGTGTGTGTGTGTTGTACCTGGTGGGTTGTTCCTCCGATGGGCATGAGGGTCGTCAGGTTCAGCAAAGATACTGGAGGCCATCTTGTTTTTGCGCACAGGCTTCTCATCATCTGTGCCGAAGGAAATATTAGAGGCTCCGCCAGGGGGACGCAACACCCTACGAGACATGGGTCAGAAGAATGAGGCCCAACAAATCAATTACACACATTACAAAAATTAACAGCACATACTGCATGAAGAAAACATAGTAGGGCTTTATGATGCATGTACCATGCAACGGTAGAGATATGTCAACAGTAGAGATGTAAGTCCATAACAACAGCAGAAATGACCGTTTCCATTGTTTACATGTGAAAACAAGGAAGCAGCATGAAAAAAAAAAAAATTCACAGCAGCACACGTCATAAGTCATGACTTTAGTCATTTATGATTGACAAACAATCCTGCTGTTGGTGCACTCATATAGAATGTAGCCTAGTTTAACATTTTTTTCTTCTGATAGTGTTTCCTTTGGTTTTTAGTCAATGGAGTCTTACAAAAGTCATTATTAGTTTAAAACAACCTTTTAATAAACAAAGCATTTTGCACGATTAATGAAAAAACATTGAATATGCAAAATACATACATTTATGCATTTGGCAGATACTTTTATCCAAAGTGACTTCGTCAATTCATGCATGCACTGGAAATCAAACCCATGACCTTTGCATTGCTCAACAGTTTGAGCTACAGAAATATGCATTACCAGGTCTTTAATAAAATATGCACAATACTGAGAGCAAGAATATCTATGCTGTGATGTCAATTTGTTATGGTGATATTAAGTGACTCATACAACGAATGACTTGGGTCATATTGCCCACCCCTAAACTGAAACACACACACACACACACACACACACACACACACACAGCTGACCAGACCAGAGCTCATCTGCTCACACCAAGTGCAGATTCCAGTGTCGGATGGTTTGCATTCAGCACATATGTTGATTCATTAAAAAGACACGAGGGCGGGTGTGGACAAACCCCGGATGAAAAGCCGCAGACCTGTGATTGATGCGGTCGAAGGAAGCCCTAATCAATGCTTTTGAAAAGAGCAGGGCTGATCTCAACACCCCTCCCTCCCTCCCTCCAGCGCAGAAAGAGACCAGCTGACACCCGCCGGCAGCTGTCAGGGTCGCCTCCATCCCAACGCAACTTTCTGCTCCTTTTGTCACAGGAATCGACGGTGTGGCGATTATAAAACCAACCAGTGCCGTCTGGATGGACTGGTTAAAGAGCTAATGCCTTAACCAGACTAAAGCTTGGGATCAGATCAGGGGACTTCATTAGAGAAGAAGGCCGTTCGCTAGAGACCCCACCCAACCGACACGGGAGACACATGGCATAAAAAAAAAAAAAAAAAAAAAAAAAAAAAATCCCTCCTCAAGCACAAGATGCATGCCGAAAACATCACTAAATCAGACCCAGTGACCAATAAACACGCCTGCTTTCAGCTTGACCTACATTTCTGGCCGTTCCACTGAGGGAAACCCCAGACATGCAGGATTTAAAGACTAAAACTGGGGAAAATGGCAGGGAAGAGAGCTTCAAAGGTGGGGAGGGTGGTAACATGTTGCCGCAAGACCCAAAAACCAGGATGCCTTGTATTAGGATTAACATACTAGACAATGCCATGATCCTCATTTAAAAGCAGGAAGACCAAACCTTGTTTCTGTGCATCAGGCGGAAACAAAGCCACTGCAACATTTTTGACATGCAAATGCCTGAATGCACCTCCATCCCTCCCTTGAAAGTTGCAGATGATATCACTTCTGGAAGCACAAAACGCACCAAAAAAAAAAAAAAAAAAAAAAAAAAATCAGCTAGTTTGGATCACAAAGTCCTTTGGCCAGACGTGCAAACCTTCCACTGGCTGGCTGGACGAGATTCAATGCATCTGTTCCAACCCTAGTATCAGAAACCTTTTAAGGACAATGGAGCATGTATTTTTGGGCCAGAGCTGGAGGTTACACTGAACAGTCAGATGACTGGGATTAAACTGATGAAAATACAAGTAGATTAAAAGCATCTATTCATGAAACCAACGCAATGCACAATGCAAATCAACTTTAAAGCAAATCACCCAGTTTGAGATGCCAGTGGCCGCCTGCCAGCCCCATTGCTTTATGCTGGGTGAAGTTTGGGCACCATCCACATCAAAACACCAGACATCACATCAAACTACACGCATACAATGAGCCTGGAGTGAATCTCGGATCAGAATAAGGGTGGATGTGTCTTCATGGCCAAGAGAAAGAGGATGATGATGATGATGGTGGTGGCAGACAGTCTGGGTTAATTCAGACCAAATGAAAATCTGAAACCAATCCAAATCCATTAAATCCTCACATTCAGGCTGATAAGCTTCATTTTCATTCATGCATTGGATGAGGAATCCATCCATCAGGCCAACACCACCACCACCACCACCATCATCATCATCATCATCATCACCTCCAGCTCTTCTTTTGTCTCGCTTCTGATCGCAACAAAACCCTTTAAATGCATTTACCTGGAGCTGTTTTTGGCACCAGGCTCCATGCCTTGGTAGTTGGTCGTCGTAGTCATGTTGAGCGGGTAACGTGCTCGCTAAACCGCGTTAGAAAGGCTTCAGCTAGACTGAATTCGCCTAAAGTCCTTTATCCCGCATGGACTCCGCCCGGACCAGCTGAAATCCGAGCGCGGCGGAGCGGCCCTTTAGACCAGCCCACGAAGCCCCGCCCACCTGAGCGACGCGCCACCTGATTGGACGGAAGACAGCGGACCCTGGCGTTTGATTGGAGGATTGGCCGTCATTCAGACAATAGACTTCATCGGTTTACACGATTTGGTTTACTGCAAAATCATCCATATAGGATATATTGACTAAAACGTGTTTATGCGAATATAGTACTTGTTTTTTCATTCCAGCATCTTAAAAAACCCTAAAGTTCCTTAGAGTTAATAAACCAAAACACCTATATTAATATTATAGTCATTCTACTTAGAAATAATTTGAATCATATTTTTAATTAGTCAAAGTACAATGGATTCTAATTATGTAAAATTATATCTAACGATAATAATTCACTTAATTTAAGAATAATTGCTATAAATATGCAAATGTTTAGAATGCCAAAACAATATGTGACGCAGGACCAAAAAATAAGAGTCATAAGAGTCTCAATAAATAAGCTTTCCATTGATGTGTGGTTTGTTAAGATAGGACAATATTTGGCCGAGATACAACTATTTGAAAATCTGGAATCTGAGGGTGTATTGAGAAATACTGAGAAAATCACCTTTAAAGTTGTCCAAATGAAGTTCTTAGCAATGCTAATTACTAATCATAAATTAAGTTTTGATATATTTACTGTAGGAAATATGCCAAATATCCTCATGGAACATGATCTTTACTTAATATCCTAATAGTTTTTGGCATAAAAGAAAAATCAATAATTTTGACCAACACATTGTATTTTTGGCTATTTCTACAAATAAACCCGTGCTACTCAAGACTGGTTTTGTGCTCCAGGGTCACATTTCAAGACTGGCTTAAACACACTGAGAGTTTGATAAAAAGAGAATATTTTATTTTAACAAGAGATTAGACAATACAGACAGATGCTTGACTTGTCTGAAACATGAATTCCCTCGTTCGTACTCGAGTCAAAACATGTTTAACACAAGTTACGCTCTATACATGACCACTAAAATAAAAAATAAAAAAGTAGTGAAACCAATTGGTCTGAATGGAAAACAGAAAATCATTCTGAACTGCAGGTTTGTCTGCTTAAAGTATAGTAGAGCAGAACATTTCTTTATTATTTCTTGAAACACAATTTCTAAAAAGCCTGTGCGCTCATATTCGAGCCAGAACCACACCTGAACTCAAACACACGGCTCTTTTCCTCAATGATTCTTGAGGGGAAACATGTATTAGACTATATCAAAAAACATTAATGTATCCATGAAAACCAAACTAAAACATCACGAACATAACATGTCAGATTTTACGGCAATTAACAATCCCAATGCAATAATTACTGTAGCAGAAACCCTTTATGTACAAAACGAGAGTAAAACATGATGAACTGAAAACACTATACAACAGCAGTTACAGATAACCATGAGGAGAGAGGTCTGTGAGAACCAGTGAGAGAGAGAGAGAGAGAGAGAGAGAGAGGTGGAGAGAGATGGGTCTGTGTCGCTGGAGTCGTCCGATTCAGACGTGTCCTCCTGTCTGTTGCTGGAAAACGTCAATTGTGTCTTCATCCTCCATTTCCAACTGCGGAAGAACGACATGAGGTCATTTATTATTCACTATTGTTAATAAACACAAGTCACGTGAGGTCAGTAGAGAGTCACATGAGGACACCTCTTTCAGAATTCCCAAGACTTCCTGTTGACTGTGAAATTGACACCTATCTGCTGTAATTACAGCTCACTCCTATCCCATGATGCAGCTGCACAATGATGCTGTCAGGCCAGATTTATTCAGTGGGTGAGATGCAGTCTATTATGTTTGAAAAAAAAACTTGTTTTCTCGCCTAAATGTTCATCTGAGAGCACACACGACGCCTGCGCTTTCTAAACGAAACAGCAAGCGCTCTAAAGTCAACATGAAATGCTTTTAACTTCCAATCTGAGAAAATAAGAGCAGGACTTTATCCACCAGCACTTGACTGGATAATAAACATGGCCTATGATATGATTGGATGATTTTTCTCATTTTTCTATGATAATACGAACTGGATTCTGATTATTATATTATTCTAATTTCATACTGTAATAAACATTAAAAGTTCAAATTAGCTCTAATAATTAACTTATTTTTTAAACAGCCATAAAGAAAAATTTAAATGATCGTAAATTAAGCCGTAAAAAAAAAAAAAAAAAAAAAAACAATTCTAACATTCTACAAATTCATATATATAATTTTATAACCATTTATATTTATAATGTGTATGTATATATAAAAATAAAATATAAGTAATATAAAAACATACATATATAAATATATATATACACATACACATACATATATATCGATATATATATATAATATATATATATATATCTATATATATAAACACACTTTTTTCCCATGAAACTGCTTTGAAGCAATAATATATTTTAATTACAAATGACAAAATAGAAATGTTTTTTTCATTGCAGTAATTGACAGTTGGGAAGGAACCTATATAATTATCGTGAAAACAATGCAATTAGGCATCATTTTCTTAATGTTTTTAACAATGCCATTAGGCTTTTTTTAATGACCTCAGTATCCAAAAACAGGTTTTATGAGCTTTGCCTTTTTCTTTACAATAAATAGGTTTAATTTGGATTCCGTGTGTCTAAAAACACCTGTAGTGATGTCACTATTAGAAGCAGAAGTGGACACGGGATGAGAGTCCGTGATGTCATACCTGTGCGGGCGTGTCTGTCTCGTTAATCGGCTGTCCGTCAAACCGGAATCGAATCTGCCTCATCGTCAATCCCTGAAAACACAAGCGTACATCAGTCCACTGATTCTCAATTCATGCTCCTCTACTGACAACCAGTGATTTCATTTTCATACATTCAGTTTTCATTTTCATTTTCATAAAAAAAACCTTTAGTAATTTTATGTGCTTTTGACATTATTATTAATTTTTTTATATAACTATTATTATTTAGGCTTAATTTATTGTCATTTTTAGTTTTATATTTTATTTACAGTTGAACTTACAGAAAATATGAAATGTTGCCTTGACTATTAACTGAATTTAAGTGTTTCATCTAATATTGAAATTTTATTTTAGCTTTATTTGAATTTACAAAAATGTTTTATTAGTTTTACTTAATGAACCCTGCTGAAAACTGAATAAACATTGAATTACAAATTAATTAGACCGGTTCTTTTTGATGAATCAATTGACAACATCTTAAAATCTCAAAAGATGTTATTTTGCTCAAAATTGTACTATTATTTATATGCTGCTAGTTTTTATTAATATTTTGGACTAACTTTTATTTCCATACTTGCATTTTGATTTGAATTTTAATTCAGTTTTAGTAAATTTGTTATATTTTGTTATGTCTTTTAATTTTTTTTTTATTCTTACTATACAGGTAATAAAATTATTTCAGTTTTCTTTTATTTACAGTTAGTCATTTTAGCGCTTTGACTTTAAATCAAAATTATAAATGTTGCCTCAGCAACTAACAGAAACTAACTGTTTCAACTAACACTTCTATTTTATTTTAGCTTTACTTGAAGTTTTAGTTAAGAAACTCTTCTGAATAAACCGAATAAATCCTGAATCCTGAATGAATTAATCCATTAGACTGGTTCTTTTTAAAGAATCGACTGGCAACTCAAAAGACGTTAAAACACTCAAAAGCAACATTAAAATGCTAATCTGAAGGTTCATCCACAGCATCCGACATCTTAGCGGACGTCCCAACCCTAAAAGGGAATTCAAAGTCTGAGATAAAGGCGGCTGATCAGCTGAAACCTCAGGACTTCATATTTATTTTCCGCCGTTGAGAAGGATTTCCTGACGTCTGAATGAACATGAACCTCAGGGCAGGGACGCTTCCTTCCCCGCGCACCAGTAAACGCTGTCCTACTTCTGCCGGCGAAACTCACAGCCCCACAATGAGATTAAACCCTCCGCCTCTGCCAGGAAAACATGTTAGTGACCTCAAGATCAGGCGTCTCCTCGCGGAGCATCTTAACCTCGTGTGTTCACAGCGCTGAGGGAGCTGTTAATAAACCTGCTTGTGCACATGGACACCAAGACTGTATGGACTTCTGATGAGCTGAACAGAGTCAAACTGAGCAGAAAGAGTGTTCAAGCATCTCTTTCTCTGTCATACGTGAACATTAGAGTCATTGTTCTCTTTCGAACCCTCTCTGAGATGGGAGAAGCTTGGGCCGGACGCGCAGGACCATTAAGTGGACATGAGGGAGTGATAAAGCCAGCAGACGGTAGGACTGTTGAGGAAATACAGGGATGCGCGAGTGTTTATTGATCAGACTGAAGAGCTTTTGTGCAGATGGCTGTAACCGTCTTGCGGACTGAGCACTACTGCAACCCTCGGACACATTCACACTCAGATTAATACAGCACGCTTCAGTCCTTTCTCAATGACTCTGATTTATGTTACACTGACAGCGAGGTGAGGATGAGCCAGTATGTTTCTTCATGACATGCTCTGTGCTGATTGTCATTATCTATCAAATATTAGTCATTCTTGCAAAAACACACAAACAAATGTTTAGGTTACAAATGCATCCATTTTTGAATAAACGATTTAATTTCAAAGCAAAGGGGTCTTTCACTGAACGTTATTAACCGAAGCCTTGATTTCTGTGAAATTGATCGAAATGAAGTGAGCTTATGGTTAAAAAAAAATTTAATAAATAAAAAAATTCAATGCATCAATTTCTGCTCTGATTTAATACATTTTTAAGGTCTTCTTTTGTGAAATTGTCAATTGAAACTTTCTAAGACCTGCAAAAAGCCCGGAAAGGAGGCCAAGGAACATCTGAATGTAAAATAAAATGCTACATGTTCATGCTTAAGATACTAAGAGTGTGCATAAAAATGTGTTATTTCATTATTGAGCATATCTTCAACACATGCTGTGCCAGTGTTGAATTGTTTTGTGACACGAAATGAAATATTCTTCAAAATTGGAAATATAAAGGAAAATTACATACAAATCATAATACAATCTTGGCAAATGCAGATTTGAGGTGCAATGCCAATTTTTTTTTATGAAATGTGGACACATTTCGCTAAATTAATAAATTTGGATTTATTTTGTCTTTTAGTAATATATAAACTGATTTTTAATGTATGTACCGCTTTTTTTTTCTTTTTTTTTATAAGATTGTTCTGGGATTTGCTTATTTCTTTTCTCTTTTTTGTGTTGTTTTTGTATGCATGAGTTGGTTATGTTGCGTTGTACATTTTTTAACATAAAAGTCTTTTTTATATAATAATAATAATTGCAAATTAATTATTTAAAAAGTGCTGTTTCTGCTTAGAAAATGTCATTTCTAATCCCTGTTCATTACATTTGACGTTGTTCCACTGTATTATTATTGGTCTTTTTTATTCTATTCTATTCTATTCTATTCTATTCTATTCTATTCTATTCTAATTGTGGTTCTTCAATATGACAATGAAGAAATAACGACAGGCCTCTGTATTTTGGGCAGAAACTCTAATATGTGTGTGTGTGTGTGTGTGTGAGTGTGTGTGTGTGTGTGTGTGTGTGTGTGTGTGTGTGAGTGTGTGTGTGTGCGAGAGTGTGCGAGTGTGTGAGTGCGAGTGTGTGAGTGCGAGTGTGCGAGTGTGTGTGCGAGTGTGTGTGAGTGTGTGTGTGAGTGTGTGCGAGTGTGTGTGTGTGTGTGTGCGTGCGAGTGTGTGTGGGTGTGCGAGTGTGTGTGTGTGCGCGAGTGTGTGTGTGTGAGAGTGTGTGTGCGAGTGTGTGCGTGAGTGTGTGTGTGTGAGTGCGAGTGTGTGTGAGTGTGTGCGAGTGTGCGAGTGTGTGTGTGTGAGTGTGTGTGTGTGTGTGCGGGTTGAGTGAGTGTGTGCGAGTGTGAGTGGTGCGTGTGTGTGTGCGAGTGTGTGTGAGTGCGAGTGTGCGAGTGTGTGTGCGAGTGTGTGTGTGTGTGTGAGTGTGTGCGAGTGTGTGTGTGTGTGTGTGTGTGTGAGTGTGCGAGTGTGTGCGTGTGTGTGCGTGCGAGTGTGTGTGAGTGTGTGTGTGAGTGTGTGGAGTGTGTGTGAGTGAGAGAGAGAGAGTGTGTGTGTGTGCGAGTGTGTGCAAGTGTGTGTGAGTGTGCGTGTGAGTGTGTGTGTGTGTGTGTGTGTGTGTGTGTGTGTGCGAGTGAGTGTGTGTGTGTATGTGTGTGTGTGCGAGTGTGTGTGAGTGTGAGTGAGTGTGAGTGTGTGGCCGGCCGTGACCTCACCTGTCTCTCACAGTAGGCCTTCATGAGCTTGCTGAGGGGTGTGTGTCTCTTGATTTTAAACTGGACCACTGACCCGTCCTGTCCCGCCACCTTGAGATTGATGTGGTCGTTGTTCTCTGTCTTCACCCCCTCCTGAGAAAACAAAGACAAAATGTACAAACATAAAAGTTTATGAGATATTACATCATTCGTCCTTGCATCTTTCATGTAGCCTACACGTCTCACTTGCAACCATTAAACTGAATTATTGATGGACATACATCAACCACTACACAACATCCACAGAAAACACTGTAATATTCTTAATAATGGCTCAGTCATCTATAATTTATCAGCAGGAGTGCTGTTTGTAGCTTGATGATTAAAACAGAAAGTGAATTCATGTTATAAACACATGATAATAACATGGACAGGGCAAGCCGGAGGCACGTGCATGTTCATCTTTGTGGTGGTTATTTGTGGCTTTGAGTTGTATTAGCATCATTGTGCACGAGCTGCTGTGTTTCACGTGATGAATGGATGCGCATCAAACTCACATCATCAACTCAAACCAACAGAGAGCCAGTTTCCATCAGGACTTAGTAAACAAATACTCAGAGCTCTCTCTCTTACAACCAGCAATAGCGTTATACCCGAAAAAAAAATTCGCGTTTGACCGCATTTTCTTCGTATTTTAATTTGACCGCGTGTGTGTGCGCGCGCGCGGTGTGAGCACTTCGCGCGCGTTCACACGTCTTCTTCCGGTGTTGTTTCTGAGGCGGCAGTTACAGTATTTATCCACTGCGCGCGATATTTCTCATTAAAAATCAAACCATCTGCGCACTTGCGTGTTCTCGCGACCCCTCGAACTCTAACTAAAAATAAATAAGCCCTTGTTTTTAAAACGCCACTCACCTTGGGTTTCTCGTCGGCCATGGTTACTGTATTTGCGCTTCTCTACGCCGCCTCACAAAGACTCCGCGGGGACGCGCACGTCCGCGCCCCCGATTAAATACAGCCGCGGCGTGCGCGGTCCCGAGAGGCGCGTCCGTTGACCGCGCTCCGTCGCGATAGGCCAGAGCGGGTCACGTGACGCTATGCGCGGGACCAGGGAGCCGAGGGAAACATGCACGCGCATACGTGCACGCCTTTTCCTGAAAAAAAAAAAGTATTGGACCAAATATGAACAGAAATAACACAAAATGCGGATTATTGTGATAGTAAACGTCAAATATGAGCAGACATATGTCGTGTGGATCCAAGAGAAGCGTGTGGACTGAGTGATGATTGTCTTGATTCTGAGAAACTAATGATCCGGTTCTGCTCTCACCGCACTGAAGGAGAAGAAAGCCATTTTGTTCTTGATGTGTTTCACAGATCAAGCTGAACATACCTCAGACATCATCTATTAATGATTCACAACGAGTGAGAGGAAACTACAACCAACAAGAGATATCATTTACACCAAGATCACACTGAGCCTCTTATGAGGAACATTTTAATGACAGTAGCTAGGCTATATGAATGAATATATATATATATATATATATATATATATATATATATATATATATATATATATATATATATATATATATATCAGACAGTACATAAAACAGCTTAGTATTTTAAAGAAACACTGACATCTGTATCAAAATCAGCTCAGGCTTTATTTTATTTATATTAAAAATGTCCTTTTAAAAGTAAGGAAACAGTGTTATTTATGTTGTTAATGACATACTTGAACAGAGTTTTTTGCTTTAACAAACACTGATCCTAATTATAAGCTAGAACAGATTGTATTGACTTTAATTAAAACGTTTTTGCATCTTATAATTAAATATAACTTGATGTTCATAGCCAGAATTGCAATTTACTGACCAGCAGGGGTCCATAGGACAACGCCACACGGAATTTTTACGGGCAAAAAACAAACAAACAAACAAAAAGAAAATAGTCTTAATTTTTACTCTTTTTATTGAAACATGAACACTTTGTGAATGCCACGTTTGTCATTTGTTTGTCAAAAAAAATGGCACTTCGTAATAATAATAATAATTTAAGTGTAAACCAATAAAAAGCGTATTATTTATACGCTGCTTAATTAAGTGTCCGTTCGTATTTTGCTCAGGCGTTCATTGAGTCGTACTACTAACCGCGCAGGCATCAGGGGTCCTTCAGACTCATGGCGCTCGATTGAATATCGTTTAGATCACACAGCGGTATAACATTATACTTTCGCTATTATTCGGCAGGATTTAATATCTCGGTGTTATGGAGGAGGTGGATGTAGAGCCCAGTACCACGGTAACTGTTGATTTGTACTCTCTCAGCTGTGCATATGAAGAACATTAATGTACGGCACAAGTATTTATATGTGAAGGATACGAATGTGGGACATTTATAAAGTAGTTCTGAGGTGTTACCATCGTATCTGAAGACAATATCATGATACATACATACATACATATATATATATATATATATATATATATATATATATATATATATATATATATATATATATATATATATATATATATATATATGTATGTATATGTATGTATTTAGTGAATTAATGATGAGTTTGTTGCAGCTCATTCCCGGCGCTGGATTTCATCAGAAGCACTTGGGTTTTGAATGGGGTCCTGGAGATCTGTTAGTGTATGAGACAAACTACAAACTACAAGGTATCCGTATCCACACCGGGAAGACTCTGGGATGAGGAAATGAAAGCTGTCAGAATCCTCATCAGTGTTTGTATTCCTGCTCAGGTCCGAGGTCTGCGAGCTCCCCGTCCGTGCACATCGTGAGGAAAGACGAAGACATCTGCTCTCCCATCCTGCGCAAACTCTTCAACGAGTCCCATCTCATCTTCGTGGGGCTGCAGAAGATCAAAGAGGACGTGCCCAGCAAGAACAAGAAGTCGCAGTGAGTCCTGATAATGTGGAAGTACATGAAAGCAGACATGCTTCTGCTGAAGTGATCTGATCTGTTGTCGTCTCCCGCAGGTTTGTGAGCATCAGTAAGAACTACAGGTCTGTGATCCGAGCTTGTATGGAGGAGCTGCAGCAGAATGCAGGTAAACGCTCACCTGACACGCATCACGCACGAGGAAGATGATGCTTTTGATCTGCTGATCACATTTCCGTTCTCTTTTCAGTTTCAACACAGGAGGGTTCTTTAGCGTCACAGTATGGAGATCAGGTACTGTTAATAATTACACAGGCTAAGAGCCACATGAAATCTAAATCGAGTGATCTGTTTGTATGACCGGAGCAGAATGCTCTTCTGATCTCTCTAGGTCTCTATTCTCTTGGCCATAGAGCTCATATGGAACTTGTGTGAGGTTCTGTTCATCGACGCAGCGCCAGGTAGAGACATCTAAGACACCTAGATTCGAGCAGGCCGTTTTATCCCAGTTTTTCTGACTTGATTTTGTTGTTATGTTGCAGCCGGGTCCCTGCTGCTCCACCTGCTGGATTGGGTGCGTCTGCACAAGTCGGACGTGGACACCAGAGCGCGAGAGGTGTTACAGAGCGACAGCCCCGCCCAGCATCAGTCCTACTGGGACGTGGTACGAAACGTGTGACCTCTGACCTCCAGAACATCTGAACAGCATCATCTGTGTCCTTACGTGTGTGTGTGTGTGTGTGTGTGTGTGTGTGTGCAGGTGATCAGTTTAGTCCTGCAGGGCCGCACGGATGAAGCCCGTCAGGTGCTGTCAAAACAGGCGTCTCTGCGGGCCGAGAGCAGCTCTGTGTTCAAACGCATGGACGTCCTGTTACAGAACATGCCCATATTTAACGTACGTGCATCAGGGACATAGCGTGCATCTCATGCTTCTCCTAAACTTGTTAAGAACGTGTTGTATTTCACCCCAGAATCAGAAGAAATTGCATGCTATTCAAGAAAACGAAGCATATTGTAAGATTTCATTGTATATTTATAATTAAGCATATTTAAACTCTAAATTCTTGATTACTGCAATGCCAAAAAAAATGCATTAAAAAAAAATTACACTACCGTTCAAACTTTTTTAAAACTTTTATAAAACATTGTCACTATACATGTTGCTAAAATATTTGAATCCTGCATGTGTGTTTGTTGGTGCAGCCCGCAGGAACTCAAACGCTGACTGAGTTTGATGTCAAATGGAGACACTGGCACGAGGAGTGTGACCGCTGTCTCCAAGACAACACCTTCGCTAGCAACCGTCACCTGGAGACCATCTGCAAGGTGAAGAGTGCTGACCTCTGATGAGCTGGGGTTGAGTCTGCTGAGAGCGCCTGGTCCTGACTCTGTCTGTCTCTGTCAGATCCTGGTTGGTGATGAGGACACGTTACTGGAGCAGAGAGAGCTGCTGAGCACCTGGTATCACTTCCTGGTCACACGGCTGCTCTTCACTCACCCTACCATCAAACCGCCCGACCTGCACTACTACGCACAAGTACATACAACCAGATATATATCAGTCACTGAGATACTAGTCTAGTTTTTATTACTATTTTAAATTTTTATTTTTTTTTATTTATAAGTTTTTATTTTTTGAGATTTTGTTTTCTTTTTATTTATTTTTTTAAATGTCCATCTAGAGTTGTTTTTTTTTTGTTGTTGTTGTTGTTTTTTTGTAATTTTAGAACGTCCAGTTAAACTAAATTATGTTAAATAATAATAAGTATTTTATTATTATTATTATTAATGGATTTTATTTTAGATAAATTTTATTTTAATGTTTTTAATTAGTTTCTTTTTTCTTTTTCATATTTTAAAAAATTATTTTTAATATTTTTTTTAATATTTACTTTTTCGTCTTTAGAAATATATATATATATATATATATATATATATTATACTTTTTATTTTATTTAAATATTAATTTATTTTAATGTTTTCAAGTTTTAGTAGTTTTGATGCATGTTTGTGTTTTTTTTTTTTTTTATGATTTTTTTAATTTGTCTATAGTTGATTTGTCTATAGTTTTCTTCTATTTGTCTTTAGTTTTTTATCGCTTTTTATTATTATTTATTTTTATTTTGGTTTATTATAGTTGTTTTAGTATATTAAGTTAAAGTAAAAGTTTTTCATACTTTGAATTATTTTGTTTTTATATATAATCAAGTTAAATAAAACTTAGAAATGTTGCTTTGACAACTAGCTGAATAAAATTGTGTATTTATTATGATTTTAATTTTTTTTTTTTTTTTAATGGTTAGTTTTAGCTAACTATAATAACCCAGCATGCATTACAAGTAAAGCTGCCTGATATCATACAAACAGCTGACAATTAGTCATGACATCTGAACTTGATTTGATAGATTCCACTGTGAATAAAGCTATAAACTTCAGCTGCTCCAGCTGACCTTGTGTTTGTGTTGCAGTCGAGCATGAACATGTTTCTGGGTCCGCGGGCATCTCCGGAGCCTCTGGACATCATCCTGCTGTCAGCCTTTGAGTTTGACCTGCATCAGGTGATCAAAGACTGCAGGTGTGTTAACACTCTCTCAGTGCAGACGCACATTCAGAAGAAGAGTCTGTGAATCCTCCAGACTAACACAGACGTTTGATGTTTCTGCAGCATTGCGCTCAATAACTGGTGGTTCGTGGCTCATCTGACGGACCTGCTGGATCACTGCAAACTCCTGCAGTCGCACAACCTCCAGTGCGTATCTCACATCAGATCAAGCGTTCAGATCTGACAGACACTTATAATGTCCGGCAAGATTTCTTGCTCATACAAAAGTCACATTTTAATGTTTTTAGGAACATTTTCTATTCATATATGTAAATGAGCTAAACCTAAAGATTCATGTGGTTCTTTGAGAAGGTTTTGGTTGATGTGATGGTCATAACTTTCTTAAGTTTTGTGTTTTTGTAGTTTTGGGTCTAATCTGCGTGAGTTTCTGGTTTTGGAGTATGCCTCAGGTCTCTTCACACATCACAGGTGATTGAAAACCATTATTTATCTCTGCAGACTGAGGACTAAAGTGTTCAGTTCTTGATTTACCTGATAATCTGGCCCAATAATGAACTGCTCAGAATAAAGTATTTATCATACATGCATGTGTGTGTTAGTCTGTGGCAGCTGGCGGTGGATTATTTCGATCACTGTCCTGAGTTCGGTCGTGTGTATCTGGAGCTGCAGATCGAGAGAGTCCCGCTCGACACCGAACGCAAGGCCATTAAAGTCCTGCGGATCTGTGAGGACAGACAGATGAGTGAACAGGGTGAGTGACTTTAACATTAAAACAGTAAACTCTGATCGTTTGCTTACAAAATGAGCAGCTCGTTTTGATTGAGTGCTGATAATCAAAGACTATGAGACAAGGCCATCATGACAGATGAAATAAGAGTGGATCTGTGTGTGTTTCAGTGCGCAGTATCTGTAAGATCATGGCTAAAAGAGCTCTGAGGAACAACAGACTGGGGTCTGCTCTGTCCTGGAGCATCAGAGCCAAAGACGCTGCGTTCGCTACACTCATCTCTGAGAGGTCACACACTATCTAATCTGGCTGTCTATGCCAATATCTAGAAGTTATTATATTGGCCTTTTTCCTAGCCCATGCTTTTGTTTCCCCCCACAGGTTTCTTCAGGATTACAGTAACAAAGGCTTTTTCACAGATCTGGATTTGTTGGATAATTTGGGTCCCGCCATGCTGCTCAGTGACAGACTGACGTTTTTAGGTACAATATGAGAAGCCGATGCCATTTATGAGATTTAGATCCTCTATAATTCAGTGTGTGTCATATTGCAGTCTGCCGTTCATTCTCAGATCCGTTGAACACTGCTTTCGTTCAGCTTTCCTGCACAACTGTGATCGATTCCTCATCCACATTCATAAAAAAAAAAAAAAAAAAAGTTTGTCTTTCATGTAATAACTTGTGCATCAAATATTAAAATTAAATAACTAAAGCAAGCCAGTCATTGTTTTTGGTAAATGCACATTCAGTTTTGACTTCACTGCCAAAAAAAAATGCTCATCTTAGTATTTTTGTCTTGTTTCTAGTGAAAATATCTGAAAGTTCTTCCAGGATACAAGACCAAGTATCTTGTGTCTTTTTGCTTATCTAGAAAATGCATCTTGATTTAAAACATTTTTGATATTTTGACTAGAAACAAGACAAAAATATTAATGCACACCTTTTTTTGTTGTTGCAGTGTCAACTTTAATCATTCCAGTCAATTCCCAAATGATAAAAACTGGTTGTCTTTTCTAATATACTGTTTCATTTTAAAAGATGTCATGTTGCATGTGTAAAAATGACTTCTAATGCAATTTCAACCATCCCTTTTAACCATGAGATGCATGACTCCGTGGGTTTACAGGAAAGTACCGTGAGTTTCACAGGCTTTACGGTGAGAAGCGTTTCTCAGAGGCGGCCAGACTCCTGCTGTCCCTTATGACGGCAAAGATCGCTCCGCGCAGTCTGTGGATGACGCTGCTGACCGACGCGCTGCCTCTGCTGGAGCAGAAAGAGGTCAAGACAGCCAACTCGTGCTTTACATTCATCTTCTACCTCAGCGAAGAAATTCATACCATCAAGAAATATTTATCTACCAAACTTCAACATTTTAAGCCGACTGATTTAGATCTGAAGGCTTTTAAGATCATTACCATTATAAAATAACATTGGCTAGTTTGTACTGTAGCAGCTTAATCCATAAAACTTGACCATTAGTGGTGTTTTGTTTAAATGGCTCTGTTTGTTTGCGTGTAAAGGTGATCTTCTCAGTGGATCAGACGTATGAGCTCATGTCCTGTCTGGAGGAGCTGAATTTAGGGACCAAAGACTCAAACCAGACAGACCAGGTACAAATCATCTAGAACATCCAAGAGAAGGATATTATAATGTTTAGTTGTGAATTAGGTTAAGTTGTTTTTCTTCTGTGTTTCAGGATGAAGATATCGAGTCCACGAAGACGGAGCTCCTGCGACTCGCTCTGGCCCGTAACCTCGCCATGGCCATCGTGAAAGAAGGAACAATAGAAACATAAATACATCGGAGCATCCAATCAATTACTTACGGCTGTTTTTCACTCTTTGTGTCCTGTACATAATTCAGAAACTTGGATAAAAATGTTACTTCTTTTATAAAACATTTTCCAGTATTTGCAAAAAACAAAGAAACAAAAAAACCTGTTGTCTTCCATATTAATTTATTTTGTCTTTATGAAAAGTCTTATGAAGGAAAACTTGATGTTCATGCTCTTTTGAATTAGAATTTAACTCCCTAACTGTCACCGTCCCACCTGTGAGACAGCTGGTGCTCACTGTTGTCCTTTTTCTCTATAAAATCTTTTAGTAATCATCATAAATTATATATCATTTAAAAGCTTAGAAGCCCCAAATTCATCCTGTGAAAACCATTTTGAAATCGGACATTGTGTTACCATGGAAATAATACTTTAAAATCTTATGGCGGTCTCCTCCCCCTTAGTGGGCGCCTGGGCAGTGTCAAGTGTCATATTACAAAATGCATTACGGTCTTTTAGAATCAAAACTTTTTATAATCTTGACAACAAACATATCATTGGAAAGGTCTGAGTCTCAGGATTCAATATTTGGTGGTTATTTTGAGATAGAAGTAAAATTTCCAGAGAAATCTAGAGACAAACTCATTAAACAAAATTCAAAGGAGTTTTGATGGCTCCCAGTGGCTGTTTGTGGTATGAGGCCCTAAATAAAATCTCACAGGAACCTCAATTTTTTTCATATCAACTTCAAATTTGGAACATAACTTTAGACACAAGGCTTTAATTTTATACCAATTTTAGAGTAAAACCTGTTATGTAAAATATAATAAAATATAGCGCATTTATTTTACAGTACATTTAAACCTCTATAACTTTTTGATACTTTATTTTATTTTTATTTATTTTTTTCCACTTTTGCCAAAATCTGCTAATTTTCTTCTTTAAAAAGAGACCAACCTTACATCTATATTCCAAAGCGTTCATAAATTACAAAAATTTAAGTTTGGATAGTGCACTTTAATGCCAAATTTAAAAAATGGGGGGTGACAGTTAAAAGGTTAAGGTAAAGCAACTTAAATTGCCTGTTAACTGTAAGAATTATACAAGGATGGAAAAAAATTATAAACCAACTAATGTGTTTCTATTTTATTTTATTTTGGTGTAAGAATCCTTACAGGCGTTATAGGTATTATGCATATTCCTTTAAGTCCCTTTCGCACTTATAACTATAACCATAACATTTTAAAAAATAGCAAATTCAGTTACATTATGGACACCGATCAACGATATCATTGGGAATCACTAATAGAGCGATTTTTGCCCCGCTGATAAACGATAAACACAGACAGCCAATCAGAACTAAAACTGCGCACGCGACTACGCGCGCTGCAATGACGTAACTGAAGCGCGCAGTTTGAAAAACAGACCGTTATCGTCCGTTGGCGTGTCGCTAATATAATTAATGTTGTAGGCTAGTTTTCGTTTTTAGCGTGAAATGCCTTTATTGTACAGTTGTGATTTATAGATACGACTTCACAAAATGTCTTCAGATTCAGCGATGAGCACAACGTCAGGGATTCAGAAGAAGCGGTAAATCTCACGTAAATCTGTCCTAAGCGGGAAAAGAAGGTTAGATACCCTCAAATATCTTCATTTATTATTTTGGCTAATCTATAATTCCACATCTTAAAGTTAACTGCAGTTCAGACGCTAATTTATTTAGGTTGTCTAATTTCGATCAAGTTGAATTAGGGTTTGCTTTGCATCCCATTTTACTCTCATTCTTGTGTATTTCTGAATGAAACCGTAGAAAAAGAGAGTAAATGTAACGTTAGCTTAGTCATGACTTGATCTGAACTATCAGGAAATAACTGGATGGTGAAAATTGTCTCTATATAATGAAAAGGATCGGTGATTCCCACCCCAACAGGAAACATGTAAGTTAAAGAAGAAAGCTAAGCTGGGCAATCCATTTGATACAGTCTTTAATGGTGCAGTACACATGATGGAATCGTTATTAAACACCAGAGCAGTGCATCATCATTGTCATCGTCATCCATACCTAAACCATCATTGTCATCAACATCAAAACACAACAATATCAAGCTCTGGCTCTTTAAAAGAGACACAATCAACATCCGACCATATGAAGCTCTGGCTCTTTAAAAGAGACACAATAATTCATAATAATACACAGACTGACAAGGTTTCTCTGAAATACTCGAAACGCTTTGATGAAGCGTTTCTCACAATGAAGCCCTGAAACCATCTTCCTGAAGCACTTCAGACAGAATCAGCAGAGATGCTCCATGATGTCCAGAATTCATAATAATCCACAATGTGTTTTCTCTGAACACACTCGAAACGATTTGAGGCAGATGTCAATCAAGCCGAAACCATCTTCCTGAAGCACGTCAACAGAATCACCATGATGCTCCACCCCCAAAATCAAGTAGTGTTAAACACACAAGATTAATTGTCATGCAAATAAATGTCAAAATATGCCAAAAAAAAAAAAAAAAGTAGTTAAATTAGTTATTAATTGTCATGCATAAATGTATAAATATGCATATAAAAAAAAAAATATATATATATAATTAATTTTGATTCTTTGGGAGAAACATAATTTTTGTGTGAGATTCACTCGATCGCTGTTGTCAGAGTCTTAATGCATGATTGTAATGAATTACATGGTTTGCACACATCAGAGGAGCAGCTGTTCTCCTCTTCTCAGACACATTAAGATTTGTTTGGGACCAAAATCACCCTTTATCTGATTAAAGGGGTCATATGATGCTGCTAAAAAGAACATTATTTTGTGTATTTGGTGTAATGAAATGTGTTTATGCGGTGTAAAGTTAAAAAAACACATTATTTACCACATACCATACATTATTGTTTCTCCTCCATGCCCCACCTTCTGAAACTTCTGAAAAGCGAGGTGTGCTCTGATTGGCCAGCTATCCAGCGTGTTGTGATTGGCTAATTGCCTTAAGCGTGTGATGGAAATGTTACGCCTCTTAACAAATTGCGATGCCATGTCCGGCCGGAGCGGAGAGACATAAACATTTAACCCATTATAAACATGATATAAACATGATTTCTAGTCGTGTTTTCTTTTGGAAGGCAAAAACGAAGTAGTTTTGCTTTCTCAACGAAACAGCGTCACACACTGCGGTCTTGAGTGAGCGAAGGACGAAAGCCTAGAGTGAGCCGCGGCCGGCTTGAGTGAGTGGAGGTGGGTGGTCTTGAGAACGGTGCGGCAGGCGGATTCTACGAAGGAGTGTACCTTGGTCTTGCAGCAACCACATGTGACGACCCCGGGCTGGATGCTGCTTCGTCCACGGTGAAAGCCAATTCAGCGATCCACAGTGCAAAGATGATGTATTTCCTCAGCAACCAGCACGATCAGCTCCAGGCATGACGAAGCGGATGTCATCCTCTTTTGGAACAAAGTAGTTTCGCTTTCACAGTGAAACACACAGCGTCTATACGACACACCGGCGGTGGCAACAACAATACTACAATGAGAATAAAAGGTACGCCTTCTTTCTTTGCGTGAACATCTGGGTGGTATTATGCAAATCTTCCCACATACTGACGTAGAGATGTGGGGGCGTGTTAGAACGAGCCGTTTCAGGGGGGCGTGGATGAGTCTTAACTTTTATAAAGAATATCTCTTTGGATTTGAGACTTTAGTCTTTGCAACTTCACAGATCTTCTTTATTCACCAAGAGCTTGTAACACTCCAAAGAGAAAGGAAAACTTGAAATCGCATCATATGACTCCTTTAAATAAAATGCTCACTTGCTCCGCTACAGCGCTTAAAAGAATCCAATCAAGCGAAACGCTCATAGGACTGACTGATGATGCCTCCACATAACTAACAACACACATCCAATCTGACTGACTTATGAAGAACTCGTATTCAAATGCAATTCATCCTCCATCAAGATCTTGGTTGCATAACCTGCGGGTAAACACACTATGTAAATATGTCACAATTAAATAAACAAATATAATATTTTCAATAAAGGCTGTTGGCTCTCTGAGACAGACTGTAATGCTGAAACGTCCAAGGGTCCCTATAACAGCAATAAAAAACAAAAAACAAACAGTGCTGAACTATAACACAGGCAGATAAAAACTCAACATAGACAACATAATGCTACTCTGACGTTATGTGTGTAATCTCACAGCGTGCTCCATGTAAACACATTTGACGGCAGGTACATTCGTTCTGACGCTTCATGACTTCAAGAGTTGAAGTTTGCATGAAATAAATCGTCTAGCTCTAGAAACAGCAAAGTTCAAATGCTTGTTGAGAAGAGCGCGAGAACACCTAGAACTGTCTGAACAGAGTGAAATCACGGTTTAATACTCTCCACGGACAGCAGCGAGGTCACGTGACACCATCAGGATCAGCTCGGCTTCTGAGTTTACCACTATTTACCACAGTTTACGTCAAAATACCACAGTTACTACAGTGCTTGAAAAAGGTCAATTTTGTTTAATTTTTCAACAAGTAGACAATGAAAAGAGCTGCTCACCTAATTATATTTTTGCAACAGTTACCAAACTTCAGACATGTTTAGAGCAGTTTACAACTCTAGTTTCATTTTTTTCCCCCTAAATAAACATGACACCTATAAACTGAATAAACTTCTCTCTCTCTCTCTCGCTCTCTCTCTATATATATATAATATAATAACTAAATAAAATACCACAATTGGTTACAAGGTTGTTAAAGTTGACTAAAACTTACATCTTAAAAACATTTTACTTTTTTCTTTTACATTTTGTTAGTTGAAAAAAATTAAAAACATTTTACTTAGCTAAGTGTCATACATTTTTCATTTTCGTTTAACTTAATGAACTAAAGTAGCTAAAAAAGTGAAATACAAATAATAAAAACTATATACATATATGAAAAAAACATTAAGTAATAAAAATGACAAAAAAACAGCAAAAACTAGTTACTAAAACTGTAAATGAAAACAAAATACAAAAATAAAACTATTTTAAAAACAACTATTATAGTATCTCAATGATACTAAAATATCACTGGTAAAAGTCTTTAAATTTAGCCTAAATTAATACATAAATCATTCAGTCAAGTTTGTTGTATTAAACTTCTTTCACATAAATTAATAATTTTTTTAAATAAAATTTTCTAATAACTTTGTACTCTATTTGTTGAAAGTGCCAGTTATTCTTGTTTTACTATGGTATTTTGACAGAAACTATGATTTCCATAAACCTCTGTATTGGCAGCACACAAAAGATCAATCTCTGAAGCACGCGCTTCTGCTTCTGACCATCATGTGTGTCACTGACATCGTGTTATTGTATTAATATCCAGCTTGAATTTTCGCGTAAAACATCAAGCATCAAATGCTGCTTCACAAGGCTACAGTAAAACACTGATTGAAAATAAATAAACAGCACAAATGAATGACAATACTTGGGAATGAACACTAAAGAGTTCGAGCAGGTAAAGGGAGAGATCTACAGGGAGCCCCATCTGTCCGCTGGAGGAAACTGATCCAGCTCTCGGACCTCCGAATACTGACGCTCTCCCAGAAGATACGCCAGCTTATAGCGCAAACGCACACGCTCCTGAAACACACACGCAACACTGGTAAACCTTTATGATGAGCAGAATCAAAGTGTTGTGTTGTTTTTTCTTTTTAAAAAGTATTTTCAAAAAAAATAAATAAATACATTTTATTCGATTTTGTATTTTATACAAGTTTTTTCTAATAAAAGAAGTATTAGAAGTGTGTGAGCTCCTACCTTGAGAGGGTTGGCGAGCAGCATGACCTGAGTGATGGATGCGGGGGGCAGGATGGGGTTAAAGGGCGCGATCTCTGTACCTGATGGAGGCTGAAGCTTCACTCCCATAGACTGCCACAAACACAACACAATACCAGAGTCATCAAACATGTTCCAAGAAATCTCATTTCACATTTTATATTAAAATGAATGTTGTGAATTGGTTCAGCTGAAACATTAAAGTACTGATTCAAATGAACGATTCATGTAAAATCTCTGTGTAAATCTGTGTTGGCAGTGGAGGAGGTCGTACCTTGGGCACAGCTGCTTGCAGCACTATGTTTCGCACGGGTAACGGCGCCGTGTTGAGCAACGACACCACCATGACCAGGACGTCCGGGCGACCCGGCGGACAGTCCATCGCAAAGTGCATAAGAACACGGACTCCGTCCTTATCGTACACCGTCACAGGTAAGACTTTACCTGAGGACACGAGCAGAAACACTGAGTTACAGCTCAGCAACTAAAACAGTTAAACAGGTAAGCTGCAGGATCACTTGGAAACCTTGGCTGTCAGGCTATTTAAAAAGTCACATTTCACCCACAAAATCAAAAGGAAAAAAAATTTAAGGAAATTATATTTATAATAATTTTATTATAAAACTTGTATAATATAAAGAAATAATATACAATATAAAGAAGAAACAATCATCAAGCCTTTAATATAAATTATATAAATTATAATATAGTATAAATTATATTATAGGATTTTTAATTCAATTTTAATTTTGAACTGTAAAGCACAAAGCCTTTCTGGGTCACATTTCAGACCAAAGAAATTCATTTTAAAAAGGAAGAAATAATAAATAATATATTTTATAACATTTTATATAATATATTTATAATAAAAATAATTATATACCTATAATAATCTTTTTATATATTTTGTATATTTAATTTTTCACAATGAAAATTAAGCCTATAATATAAATACCAACAAAGGATAATTAAGATTTTAATTATTTATAACTGTACTAACATTTTGACATTATTTTCAAGCACATTTATTTTTATTTTATTATATTTTTGTGTTTATTGCCCTCCAATTATTTTGAGCTTCACGTCCTTTTAGTGTAATCAGTTCATCAATTGAAAATGAAATACTGAATCATTTCAGATCAACTGTATTAGGTCACTCATCAGACTTGTTCAGACTGATGCTGCGGTCACTCACTGGGTCTGATGGACTCAAGCGGGACGTACAGGTTGGACAAGCTGGGCTCTGAGCTCCGCGCCGGGCTGCTCTGAAGCGAGTGAGATGGAGATGAGAAGGGCTGAAAGAAAGGGCTGCCCGGAGCTGAGCCGCCCGCCACCGCCTGAGCCCGGGCCACAGCGGGCGAACCAGGCCCCGCTGCACTCATAAACGGGTTAGTGGACTGAAGAGGGGCGGCTGTGGAGCCCATTACACCTCCAGAAATACCAAAAGTACCTCCAGCGATGCCAGTCAGACCAGAAACACTATTGAGAGACAGAATAAAATCTCATTTATATATTCAAATAAGCGGTCTACATAGGCAGCAGCCTTCTAAAGGAGCTTTGTAACATGACGGACCCTCATAAGTGACTGATAAGAAACGCTCTGCATGTGCAAACCACATTAGGTTGGTTTGAGGTGCTGTTTTCATCAGGAAGAGCAGAACTGTACCTCTTTCCACCTCCAAAGTCCAGCATGGAGAGATCCTGCAGCCCCTGACTGACAGCCGGTGTGTGTGAGGTCTGCGCAGGTGTGTGTGTTGTCGGAAAGATGGCACTCGGAGCTGAGATGCTCCCAAACAGGTCCAGGTCCGGATCAGGAGCCTGACACCAAGAGACCAACCAAAAAAAAGAGAGATTCAGTCATCTCTCTGTTAACGTCTGTAAGTCCAATGGTTTTGTGTGTTCTACCTGTAAGGACGTCCACTGACCAGACAGTTCATCCAACTTCAGTCTGTTCGGCACAGAGGGAGGATCATTCAGTCCTGAGAGTAAGATAACATTTATGCATGTTATATTGCATATAAACTAATAAAATAAATAGTAAAGTCATGAAAACTATGGAAGAATATTTAAATATTATTATCATTATTATATCAATTATATAATAATTAATTTTATTTTAATGAACCTTGTTTTCAAATCTTTATGTACTCTTTAATAGCAATAATAATTGTAATTTATTATTTTATTTTTATTAAAATATATATTGTTAATAAAAATAACATTTCATACTTGTGAACTTATTAATAATATGACATTTTATTATATCAATCATACATTTTTATTTACTGATCATCGTTTTAAAAATGTTAATACTACTACTACTAGTAATAATTTTTATTATTATTAACATAAAAGCTTTCAAACTGTTTTAAAAACATTAATAATAATAATAATAATTATTATTATTATTTCCTAAGTATTGTTTATGCTAAATAACAATTATATTGTATTTTATATAATCAAAAATTTTACATTTTCAAAAACATTAATGTTAATAAAAATCATTATTTTATTAATATTATTTATTTATTTAATAAGCATGGTATATTACTGTCGATGCCATTTTATAAAAAGGCTTTACAGTGATTGACACATTTATGTGTGGTACTATGTGACCTCTCATAGCCTATTTCTATGGTATGCATCACCAGACAGTGTCACAATTCAAAAGAGATTTATTACCGAGAGACAAGAGTTCATCGTCCAGCAGGGAGAGGGAGGTCTGCTGCTCAGGCGGTTTGTGACTGGGGCTGCTCGTCTGACTGCCGTGACCGGCGGCCAATCGGCGTGGAGGAGGTGGCAGCACGGGGATGGGCGAGGCCGTGGGATTGGCTGACGGGACCTGAGGAGGAAGAGGAGGAGGAGGAACGACGGTAGGGGGAGAGGAAGGTTCATCCAATCCAGCCAGATCAATCAATGTGCCCGTGGTCTCACATCCTGAGAAAACAAGAAACATCATGAAGAAAATATGATGTATTGGATTATCAAAATATTGCTGCTGAGGGAAGATCTACAGATGATCCCTGAAGTGATGTCACCTTCACTAGCAGCCTGTCTGAGATCTTCACCCTCGCCGTCATCCGCCTGTCCTTCTACGATTCGTTTATAAGAGCTGATTACTCGGGACAGATCATCGTTTGCCTTGAGAATGTCCCCTACAGGAAGTAGAAAAATGCTAAACATTTCAAATACACAATCCTCTGAAAGTAAAGTAGAGCATCATGTCGTTTACCCAAACTGGAGTCGTTGTCCTCCGCCTCGGTGGCCAGTTTGAATGCGGTGCGTCGTAGTTTATCACAGCGCTCATACAGCTCCTGAACATACACATCAGGTCACATGTGAGTGCTGTTGTCATGGTTACATCAAGTTAATTATACAATCTCTAACCCTTTATTTACACTGCACACATCTGTGGTGCGTTACAGCTCCAACAAGATTTTGTTTCGTCCTCCACGTGGTGTCAACTCACACCAGGAGCATTTCAAAGGCAAATGCGTTTCCGAAACCATGAGATTTGCCTGTCCAGCATTGTTTTTCTTGATTTTTCATGTTTTGTTTCTTGATTTTTGGGGTTCTACCATGGGTAAATTGGCTAAATGGTTTTGTTTTGTCCAGTTTAATTGTTTATTGTTGTGTTTATTGCAATTTTCTGCTTTATTGTGCTGTAGCCTACATACAAAGTCAATACACTTCCATTATGAGTGACAAGGATTAAAGATTTGTAGCTGTGTTTTAGTCTGCACAGGCTGTTTATTTTGTATTTGAGCTGTGCTGAGGTTTCTTGGATGTGGCATCTGTTAAAAATAGACTAGGCGCCTATCTTTAGCGAAGCAGTGTGGAGAGCCACTTCTGGGATGCTTCTGAAACGTGCCGCGGCGCGGCTGGTATAAACACAAGCAATGACATCAGCTCCAGTGGCCATGTCAGAGCTGTAACACACCGCAGACGTGTGCCGTTTAAATAAGGTGTTATAGTACAGACAGGAAACAGCTGTAATGATACAATACAGAACTTCTGTAACCTGAAGTGTACAAGTGAAATAAGGCATTTGACAGTAACGAAAAACTGATGAATTACTCAAGTTTGGGACTGGTAACCAGAAGTTGCAGGTTTGATTTCAGCTGCTGGGTTAAAGGGACAGTTCACCTAATTAAAAAAAAAGTTCTGTCTTCTGTTTATTTTGAAGAATTTTAGTAACCAAACAGTTCACAGTATCCATTGACTTCCATAGTACGGAAAAAAACACTATGGAAGTCAATGGCTACCATCAACTGTTTGGCTACCAACATACTTGGATCAACTTGAGGGTGAGTAAAATATTTTTTGGGTGAACTATCTCTTTAAGTTCAGAATGACATGAAGTGCACTAACCACAGGCACAGTCCCAGGAAAGTAAACTGTGGTAAAATGTAAACCCTTGAAAATGAACTAAATTTTGAGGTTTTTAAATGGTTAGAGTTGGTTTAGGTGGGTGATCAGCTGGGAAACCAGCCAGCAGGGCTGAGGCAGACCTAGTAGACCAGCTTGGTGTAACTGGTTAGAGCTACTAAACCAGCGGTTCTCAACCAGGCAGCCAGTTGAGGGTTGAGGATGCAGTATTTAAAGTAGTGAATTATTAATGATATGTTAAAACAATCTAAATAAAAATGCTAAAAACAAAAACACAATGTCAAGACATAAACCGAAATCATTTTTTTTTTCCCACACTGACTATTGTTTGTATTGAAGAAAATACAGTTCTTTAAACTTAATACTACCAGTTTCTATTAATAAATACTATTAATAAGTTAAAAACAAGCAGCTTTGTCATAATTACAGCAGAAACACTTGAAATAGGGCTAAGCTGGTGGAGATTTATGATCAAACTAGTTTCCCGCAACAAACTAACTTAACCACCTGATGCTTAGAAACTTAAGTGCCATTTCTTTAAACTTTCTTGGTGTGCACATTTTATAAACATTGATTGTTGTCAGGTATGATCTCACCTTGATGAGCTCGCGGTCAGCGTCTGACGATCGGTCCCTGTCGTAATGACTCAGCATTTCGCTCAGGAGCTTGACGTTGTTGTTCACTTCCTCCAGAGTATTGTTGCGTTTGGCTATTTTCTGCACTCGGGCCTCGTCCTGCATGCACAACACAGATTCAGTCTGTCACATCAATTATGCCACACCTGATCCAGAATCAGTATGTGTAAATCAGAAAAAATATTGAAAATATGATCAAGAGGTCTGACATTAATACAGTTTATACAAACAGCACCACAGATGCAACCACCCTTGAACCATTAGGGTCAACATGAAATCAGATGTGACTATTTAGCTACTTTATAAGTAAATGTCTTGTTTTGTAAACCAGACATTTATTAAGGAATAAAGAAATATTATTTTGTTCAAATGCATTATTTTAAATATATATATATATATATATATATATATATATATATATATATATATATATATATATATATATATATATATATATATATATATATATATTTAATAATATAGTTATTTTTTTATTTATTCCCTTATATTCCTTTAAAGACTTTAATTTTCATGCAATTCTTTAATTGCATTTTATGTTTCAATATAGTAAAAAACGAAACGCTGTTATATGTTGAGTTTAAATGGGAGCTCTTCATCCATCTTTAAATATCAGATCAACATCCTGATCACGTCTTAAGATCCTCTCACCTCCTTCACCATGTTTTTGATGAGTCTGTTCGCCTCCTGAAGATCTTCCGGGTTTTTACTCCTCAGAAGTTCAGCCAACAACTGCAATCAAATCACAGAACAACACATTTTCTTAGTTACATAAAAGGAAAACACATTGAGTTAAGCCTCCAAATCGCATATTTAAATGATGCCATCAGGTGTCTCACCTTCCCCATGTCCTCATTGTCAAACACTGGGTTTTTGGGCCGTGTCGGAGGGGACGGGATCAGGGATTTGTCCACTGTCAGCTCTGGGTCCGACTTCACAAGTCCTAAAGAAAACACATCGATCAGACAGCCGCTCATGACAGACCAGAGAAAGTTCTCTCGTAACATCTCACCCTGTCTCTTGAGCGTCTGGTACGCGTCTGCTATCTTGGCCTCATTGGGAAACACCACCGTCCAGCTGTACAACATCTCAATGATCTTATTCTTCACCTTGTCAGAAACACTGTCCCCCATATACGAAGCACAAAGTTTTTAAACATATTAGTCAATTATGTCTATAAAGCACACATAAATGAATCCTAAAATGAGAAACAAGATCACATTTTTGCACTTCTGGCTCCATCGTCTTGAATTCAGTCATTCTGGTTAATAATCACACTCTTGCAAACTATTCTAACTAGAAAACTTTCATAGAAAATGTATTTAAATAAAGACTGAAAGAGTTTAACTTAATGGTGGTGATGTTGAAGTTGTGCAATCATGGTGTAGTTCGTTTATAGCCTACGTTTAGCTTTTGTACTTTTAATGATTGTATTTAGGCTTAAAAATTCAGAAAAGTTGTGATAATTTGTTATGATTATCATGATGAACAAGATGTGCAAGAATCATGAAGTTTTGGTGGCCACAGAGTTTATTTTCTGCAATAATCCAAAAGCCAATGAATAAAAAATGAAGATCTCGTTGGCTTTCTGTTGAGGGAACAAGGGTGATGCTAACTTATGTGCCAGCCTACAAAAATACAAAAGTCATAACAGAAAAACCACTAACCTTGGGTGAAACCACTTTAATCAGCTCATTTAAAAACCTATATCTGGATATTTCGTTGTGAAATCTTCGCCCACAGTTCTTCATACAAGCCTCTAGTACTTCAGAGACACAAAACCATCAAACATCACATCATGTAAACATTATACCATCTGTAAAGAAACTCATAATAAAGCAGCAATCCCTCACCGTCAGAGCTTGAAGGGCTTCCCATTCCTGAGAATGGATTTTGTGAACCAGGAGTCTCACAGCTATCTGAGGACTACAAACACAGTTAGAGAAGAGAATCCTGTAGTTTTCAGTCATGTTGGATTACAGATGCTTATTGCTTACCCTTCCAACTCCTTATTGATCTGGTCACAAAACCCGATTATGTATTCCCAGTCCTCCTGCCGGTTGGTCGGGTGTGTGGCTTTGTCTGTGGAGGACACACACCATCGTAAGCACCAAACAATCGGCCCCGTTGAGCTCTGTGTCTGTGATACACTGGCACAACAGTGCGAGGGCCAGTCACAGGGATGCATATCAATATTTCCATCAGAGATTTTAAGAAAAATATTAAGAAAATAAAGAAGTTGTCCTTTACAAAAACCGCTGTGTATGTATAATGCTAGCATACTCGTGCAATTTTATTTATATGCTATGCTTATTGTGCATGTCCAAAAAAAAAAAAAAAAAATCTTTGTATTATGATGTTTAGACAGCCTGGATAAAATCATTTAAATAATTTAAATTGCTAATAAGTAATGAATTAGTAATTGCTGCTGTAAATCCTGAAGCTCTGGGTCTGAACCCATCCATGAAGTCCTTTAATCTGGACTCATAATCGCCAGATCTGACGGTCAAAATGCACTCTGAGTCTCTGAATTTATAAATCATACTATAGGGAAGGCATGGCTCATGAATATTAATTATGAGACGTGACGTTCGTATTCTAGGTATATGTGATTGGCTGGAAGGCAGACACTGGCGAATTAACGAATCCTACTATGGTGAAGTCTTGGCTCTTTGACATTATTTATGCGTCATAATTGCACGCCCAGAGAAGGTTACCAGGCAACGTCAATATGAGAAGATTAATATTCATGAGCAGACCTTCACTATAGTATGATTCGAAATTCCGCTGGAACAAGCTGAACTAGAACGTCACACGCGTCGGTATTAATGCATGCATTGAAGACATAACACAGCAGTGTTGTTTACACCTATTATGAAATGCAAATGATAATAATGCACGTACTGAGCCAGGATTCCAGTGATTCTCCCTCCGGAAACGCCATGATCCTCATTTAACGCTTTGACTCCATAAATCCACACATTTCCTCCTTAAATACCACAGACATTCGTCAAATTAAATTGACTATATTGAAAGAAAACATCATCTGTTCCATCCGAGCTTGTATGCAGCGGCAAAATACTGCTTTATTTATATTTTAAAGGAATAGTGCACCAGCCGGCAGTATCATCAGCTGCCTGTATAGGTCCTTGATTTAGACGCCTCTGTTGGTGATTACAAAATAAAAGTCACTAGCGGGACGAGTCTTGTAGGATTACAAAATAAAAGTTAAACTAAAATCTTTAAAGTGCTGTTGTTGTTTCAAAGGAACGACTTGAAACGAAGAGAAGAGAATTCTTGCAAAAAAAAAAAACTGTTCTAACAAAGGAGTTGGACTATTATTTTATTCAGTTATTTTATATACAGTAAGATATCTTAGTTGTAGTAAATATTCTGGTAATATAAATTTATAGACTTTCATGCGACAGTAGATGAGAAAACAAACATTTTAACTAATTTGCAGTATATCTACCGTGGATTTTACGTATCCAGCATGGATTGTAAGGCAGACATTTCTGTAAAGTTGTTTTGAAATGATTCTGAAAAGCAATATACACATATTAAGACTTGACATGAATAGATGCAGCACATGAGCAGGGAAAGGAAGTGAAGGTATATAAGTGTATTAAATAACCTTTGCTTTAAAAGATATATATTTAACAAATGTTATGATCACAAGCAAAAGGAATGGACTATTCTTAACAGTGCCTTGTGACCTTGAAGACCTTGAATGCAGACATTTACTGTAATATACTTAGTTCTTTGTCCCAGCTACAGAAAAACCTGCTGCCTTGCAGAGTTGCAAAATGAGGCTTATTAAGAAACAAATGCACACTGTAAGAAAATAATAATAATCAGTAGAAAAACAGATAATGTCCTGGCAGAAAATTACCTGTACCTCCGTTAAGTTTACAAACATTTCCTTCAACCCTGAAGCACAACACAATGCAAAGCATCATTCAAAATACATGCAAAACAGCTGTGAAAAAATCAATATGGAAAGTTCCCTTCAGATTAACATGAAACATTGGACCCTATTATTATTAAAGTATAAATTAAATAAAAATAGAAGTCAAATCTAAAGAATATGTGATATATGAATAAATGTATATGAATATATCGATATATGGCTAAAATCCAGTAAGAAAAATGCATATAAAGAAAAACAAATGAACTCAAGTACAACACAGGTGCATGTTTGCCCTCTGGATGTCAGTGTATTGCTGGCACTGGCCAGACTCGCCTCTCACATAGTGCTGTCACACCCTTTTATGAAGTTCACATCAAACACAATTAGACTAAACTATTTTAGCTAAAACAAAGTAGCTACAAAAACATGCAACGTTAATGATTAAAAAATTGATTGAGTGATGTAAGATATAATAATGAGGCAAATAAAAAAAAGTTCATGTTGGCTTTGGTCCATGAACTCCTTTGACTTGAGTGTCTTAGTTTTAAACTGGACATCTATAAAGTTTTCTCATTCTTGTTTCTCCGGTCATCAGTCAGATCCATTAAATCAGGCTTGTGAACCTTATGACTCAAAGTCTATGTCAAGTGCAACTGGTCCATTCATTGAGAATCCGATGAAGAATGATACTCTTTTGCTAGATTCTTTAGGTAACTGGCTTCTGAACATTGGATCGACCTTCACATCTGCAGCACTAATAAAACCACCACAAATTTTACCAGAAGCTCTGTAAAGTTTCTCACAGTCTCTCACTCGCTCCCACATTTTTTCATCATCCCATTTAGTTGAGATATTCTGCTCAGATCCTAAACAGCTGTTTATATCCCTATGAGAAATCAGGCCACCGTAACCTTCGTCCTTCCCTAAGTAAAAATGGACAGCTGCTCTCTTTCCATTAGACACAGGTCTCAGGTCTTTTAAGTATGACAGCTTCATTTGTGACACAAAAGGTGGTAGTGTACAGTCCTCCTCTTGCCGTAACAATAACACTGTGATGTAGTGCAATGGCAGGATCTCACTGAAGGGTATGGGGTGGTCAATTATTTGATGTAGTAAGTTGCAAAGGTCTTGGTACGGCATGATATACTGAGATTCAGGGTTAATGTTGGCCAGAATTACATTGGCATAGATGAAGTTGATAATGTCCATCAAGTGTCTGGCCTCTTTCCACTTCAGAATAAAATCGTACTGCTGGATGATCTCTTCAAGAGTTGATGCCGAGTCTCCCTTATATAAATATTCCAGAAGGCCAGTATAGGAATCACCCTTGTTCCTCTCCAGACATTGGCGCGTCCGCTCAGTTTTAACAATGAGGTTCATGTGCTCATTGTTGACCAGCTCACTCCAATTTATTTTACAAAAGAGATCAATATACTGTTGAAAGTACCTGGAAACCTTGGGCTTTGTCAGCTCTTTTTGTTTGTCTTTCTCTGCAAAAAAGGGCACTAAATTGACAAAAAAATTATTAAGAAAATGAAAATGATTCTTCATTGTGTCCTTTAGTTGAAGAAGATAGCTCTTATGCTTCTGCAATACTTGGTAATATTGCTCAAGGTCATCGTTCATCCTTGGCAGATCTTCAAAGCTAATTTTACCCGACAGGACTTGAGCAAGACAGTTAAACAGTGGTGTCTTTTGCAGTATTTGTATGACAATAGCTGCAGTTTGAAGTTCACCAAGATGGCCAGCAGTGTTGTAGGTATTATAATCCTTTAGTCTTTCCGACCGAGTTTTTGCCTCTTTGTTTGCAATTTGTTGTGTTTCTTTGCAAGCTTCTCCTGCAGACTTAGCCAATGTAAGATACTTTTCAAGACTTTCTGGCTTGATGGGATCATCTCTGTCTTTGTGAACCTCATGCTTGAGCTCACGTACAAGTACCTGTGACACTGTATCACATATGTATGAGTTGTCTTTTGAAAGACCTTTGGCCTTCTTCGCCCAAATCATGGCTGTGGTAAAGTCAGATTTTTTGATGTAATAGTACCTGGCGAGGAGCTGGAATATTACTGCATCTTTCCTGTAGCACTTTGCTGCATTCTGTAGAATAATTTCTTCCATCCCTGGCATCTCTTTCATTATATCTTGGATAAGAGGAGAAAAAAGTGAGTCTTCATCCTCAGCTGAATACTGTCTCCTCACCAGCATGTCGTGAACATCCTGCATTAATTTTTGTTTTCCCAGAGCATACTCATAAAATGAGTCTGTTGTGAGCAGAAGGTTAGTGATGTCTGCCTTTGTCACTTTGGAAGAAAAAGTTGAAAGTTCTTTCAAACAGTGTTGAGCTATGCTGTAGTGGATTACCCTCACACCTTCAAAGCTAACTTTGGAATTGACTGTGCATCTTGTCAAAAGAGTTGAAAACTGCTCAAATCCATCTTCGACCTTGCAGGGTTCAAAATCTGCTTTGGTTTGCAGACCAAGGAACTCTTCACATGTAGAGACTGACAGCAATGCATTCTTGCAGTAGACATGCAAGAGGACAAGAACAGCAAAAAGTTGAGCTTTTTTTTTTTCGAAGTTGAAACCCTTCAGGGTATTTTTCACAATACCCTGAATATACTTAGGTGAAAAGTTTTTCTTCAGAATCATGAAGCCATAAAATGTTTTAATGTTTGTGTTGGTCCTCTTAAACTCCTTTAGCTTTTCCTCAAACAGTTCCTGTTCCTTCTCAGATAAATTGTTTCCAATGAAAACTGCATCATCAGTCTGTTCACTAGATTCAGCTCTCATGCAGTTGACAATTATGACCTGTGGAGACATTGAATTTTTGTTTTGTTTCAACCATTCCTCCTCAATCTGAAATTGGAGTTTTTTTACATCAGAGATGTCTTGGAAATCATCGATCATGAGCAAAACGGGAAGTTGTGTGGGTTTCTCTTTTGTCTCATATGTTAGAAGCTGCACTATGTGTTCAGCTATGGTAGTATAATCATTTGTTGTGTCTTCCAGAACTGCACAACGGAATTTATCTTTGAGTGTCCATAAAACATGCATGGCTAGTGTAGTGCCACCACAGCCCGGAAGATGGAAGATGCTGAAAAACTCACACACTCTCTTCCGACTGCATATGTCTGGAATAATAGTATTGATTATGTAGTTAAATTTGTCTCGTTTAATAAATGGCATTGACCCAGGCTGTTCTGAGAAGTAAAAGTTCCACCAAGACACCTTCCCTCCCTTGTAAAATATCTCCTCATGTTTTTGTTTGTCCTCATTTCCTCCATCACATTGGTTCACACAAAGAATACTTAGCGTTTCTAAGGAGTCCTCTGTTTTCTTTGAGAGCACAACACTACTGCCACCACCACAAGGCACAAAGCGGCTTGATTTGCGATTCTCTGACCACAGACTAAGCACAGTGCCATTGACCTCAACAAAACTCAATTCATAAATGCATCTTGTTGAGATGTCAACTCCATATCTGCCCTCAATGATATCCTTCCAGTAGGTGTATGATGTTTCATTGTCAATGATGCATAAGATTTGGTTTCCTCCCTTGAGCTCTTGTAAAAACATATTGAAGGTCTCAAGCAAAGGGTCTTTTCCATCACTCACCTGACTTAACAGCAAGAAAATGGTGAGAAATTTCTTGTGAGGCAGCACATCTTTTCTGCACAGGAAAGAAACTACATCACGCACTGAAGATCCCTTCTCAATCGACCATTTGTCAGCATCAGATGGGTTTTCCTCATTAATACCTCCATTACAGAAAACCCAACTTGTATTTTTGGTCAGCTTTAACTTGCTTGCTATGTCTTCAACTGCACCTGTAATTTTATACTGAACTGGTAAGTGAATATTGGTTTTTCTTTCTTCAAACAGCTTATTCAAGCCATTCTCAGCAGATTCTGGATCAAAATCCAAAACAGCCACTGGATCCATGTGAAGAAGGAACCGCAGGTTTTCCAGCTGAACAGGATGGGACTTGTTAGCCACCACAATGTACCATGCAAAGTGTGACCTGTCCAAAGACTGGGTCCCTCCTGTTATCATCTCACACAGTTTAGAACCTTGCACGCTGTTTTTGACAACAGCTAAATGCTTTTCTTCAGCGTCCTTTCTTAGCTTGGACAACTGTGGCATGTCTTTGATATATTTCTCATATTCCTTCAAGGAATCAGATGTAATAAGATCCTTGCTGCTGCTGTCCTCTCGTATGAAAAAAGATGATTTCTTTCTTTCTGCAGTTGTGGGCTCTTGTATCTCATGTTCATTTTTATCTACCTTATAAGTGTTAAAGTAAAATTCTTGACAGACTATGGAGGATGGCTCGATGTCTACCTCAATAACACACTTTCCTGTGGATGTCATGTCAGCCTTGAGAACTTCAACAAATCGTGGTGGTTTTATACACCTCTTTGCTATTTTAATGGCCCTTTCTGATTTGAAATGTTTTACAATTGCATGTGACTGTTGTACATCAAACGTATCTGTGTTCTGAATACTAATGCCCAGAATTTGTCCATGTGGTTTGTCTGCCACTCCGAAATGAATGGTGCCATTTGTGCGACTATTCATACAAGCTGCTGCAAATCGAATTACCTCATATGTGTATTTTTTCATTCTATTCTCTTCTGTTGTGTTGATGAAGGCTTTGAATTCATGGCATGGTTGTATGTAGTCTTTAGGACCGGTTTCAGTTACATCTAGAATGCTGTTTTCTCTGTACCTTTGAGCAGCATTAAATCTATTGAAAGGGTAAGGCTTTAAGCTATAAGACTTAGTCACCATGTCAGTCTTTTGTTTCAGTATGTCTATGTTGTAAAGTATCAGTGCTTTTGCATTCATTGACAGGTGTAGTTCTGTGAGATTACACATCTTCAAGTGGAGAAGACCAGATCCATTAATTTTCTCATTATACAAAATATCTGCATCTTCTTTGTCCACTTTTATCTCGAGCAACCATTGTCTTACATAGTCTTTATTCCACTCTTTGATGTCCACTGGACGTTCAGATGACAGTGATTTCCTCATTATTCTAAGAGAAAAAGAGCATAAGCAAACAGGAACATAGTTTGGAGAAAAAAAAAACTGATGTATAATTAATAATTAATTAAGTATACTGTATACAGAAAGACTCTTAAAAATGTAGATTTGATAATGATAATGCTTTGTGTGTTAGTGTATAAACTAATGTATTTTTACAACAAATACTACAAATTATGTTATAAATGTTGACCTCTCTAGTGCTACTTACCTCTAAATGTCTTGAGGCTCCCATACTGGAATCAGAAACCCTTCAAATAAGAAACATGTAGAAATGGCATCAAAACACAGTGCATCATTGTAATATTGGGGAGACCAGAAATGGTTGTAACATGGGATTAGTTGAAACAGAGTCAGTTGAAATTAGCCAGAATGAAGAAACTTCTGGCATACATGACCATCACCTTGCTGAGACATTTTAAAGTTAAAAAGATGTAATACATTTCATTTAAAATTTGATCATGTTAAAGGAACACACCACTATTTTAGAAAATATGCTCATTTTCCAACTCCCCTACAGTTGAGTTTTACCGTTTTCAAATCCATTCAGCCAATCTTCAGGTCTGGCGGTACCACTTTTAGCTGTAGCTTAGCATAGATAAATGAATCTGATTAGACCGTTACCATCTCGCTCAAAAATGACCAACGAGTTTCTATATTTTTCCTATTTGACCCTTCTGTAGTTACATCGTGTACAACAGGAGATGGAAAATTTGCGATTTTCTAGGCTGATATGCATAGGAACTATACTCTCATTCCAACGTAATAATCAAGGAACTTTGCTGCCGTAAACATGGGTGCAGCAGGCACAGTGATATTACGCAGTGCCTGTGTGCAGTGCACTATGTAATATCATTGCACCTGCTTCACCCATGGTATTTTTTTTTTATTATCCCTCATATTCATTTTAATTTCCATGATATCATTACTTTATATGAAAATAAGCTTCCCCTTCCTTTCTTTTATACACACATGAATGTAGTGAGACAGAGAGAATGTGAGAGAAAGATAATTAGTGAAAATTGATGCTAGGTGCTAGTTGCCAGGGTTTGGCAAGTAACAAAATCTAATTTATTATTTATTATCTTCTACACCTACACCCACTACACCCACACACCAATGCCATTGTTGTGCCTGAAATTTGACTTCCTGCCAGATTACTACAAGACTGTTTAATACTTACTCCACCCCTACACCTACTCCGTAAAAATTCGGACATCTCTAACTCAAATGTTTTGGGTGATTTCTGAGTTTACACTTGTAGTTTGGTTCTTTCGGGTTCTTTTGGTCAGGACCAAAAAAATAAATAAATAAAAAAGACAATTGATGTATTCAACAAAATTGATCTCCTCCGCATCACCTTGGTGCCATTTTGGAGAATATCTGTTGCACCTATTGCTGTTCTGTGTCAGCTGCATCACACCAATATGCTGTTTCCGTTTAGATCAAAATCACAACAACCGAAAACAGATCTGGCGTGATGCAGCTGAGATATTCTCCAAAATGGCACTAGGGTGATGCAGAGGAGACAAATTGTTGAATAAAGTTTTTTTTTGTTTGATTTTTTCTTTTGCGCACAAAAAGTATTCTCATGGCTTCGTATAATTGTGGATGAACCACTGATGTCACATGGATTAATTCACAGATCTCCTTGCTACATTTCTGGAATTAGGAACATTTCAGTTGCATTGCTGTCTATGCAGGGTCAGACAACTCCAGAATCCATCAAAAATATCTTAAATTGTGTTCCGAAAATGAATGAAGGTCTTATGGAATTGAAACGACATGAGGGTGAGTAATTAATGACAGAATTTTCATTTTTGGGTGAACTAACCCCTTAAGGATACAAAACAAAAGGCATAAAGATATGGTTACAAACTGATTGGACCGTTTTTATGATGCATAATTTGTGAACTTTCTCTATTGTATATGTGAAGATCTACTGCAAGGAGACAACGGTTCCAACACATGTACAGAACAATAATGGGCAACATAGCTCATATGATGAGGAGTACCAAGTATGCTTGAGAATTCCGTCCTTTTTAGGGTCACTTACACGGTCTTTGGTCTGTGCTGCATTCTTATATCATTTGAAGCACACCAAAGTTAGTAGAGCCAAAGTTCTGTAGAGCCAATGGAAAAATTTATTTAATGGAAAAATCCATTAAAAATGGAAATACATGAAACAAAATCACTTTATTATTCATCAGTTCCAACACATTCTAAGATATTTGGTAAAAAAAAATACTTTATTTTACCTGAATTAAAAAAAATAATTTAAAACCCTTGGAGACATGGAAGTAGAATATGCAGGGGGCATGGGGGACATGTAACCTCCTCATGTTTAATAATACGTAAATTAATGATTAAATAACACGTATCATTCACCAGTGTGAATAAATCTAGTTTTAAATTCAAAGAGACAGGATAGTCTGTGCATAACCTGATATTTTTATTCATATCCAGAATGAGGCATTGTGAACATGAAGGAGCGCTCTACACTCTCATGCAGTGGACTGTATATTTCATTCATACTCGAAGCCTGAGGGTACTTTCGTACAGAAAGGCTGAAATGGATTCATAGGAGTAATAAATGATGACGTGCCAGGAAATCCCTAATATGGACAAAAGAATCCAGCTATCTATAAGCTGAATAAAAAGCAGAAACTTTTTGACTGGTGAAATGTGAAGACATTAAACACACGATTGTGACAATATATTGTTTATGGGTGTTTTTTTAGTCACCTCCAGGTAATAAAATATATGAATAATTCAGTGCTAATTGAACTAGCACCCATTACAGTACAGAAACTAGTCTGCCTTCTTCTGTGATAAAAATGTTATATAAACAAATCATAAAATTGTCATTAGGAAAAATATAAGAAAAATATTAGGCCTATAGAATAAAAATTACTGGTTATTGTCCAGCAGTGTGTTTCAATTTCTTAGTCAATTAAAGATAAGAAATAAGAGAAAAATAAAACTTGTGAATTAAAAAAAGGTATTAGTACATTTGACATTTCTGTCCCCCTCACTTTTGAAATGATGGCTACACTCCGGTTTGGAGAATAATGTCAGAGCTCAATACTCAGCATAACGTGTTAAAACCATAGACTTAGACTGTATAAAAACAGGGATGTAGTGTCCGTGACGTCCTATGATGAAGGATATCTGCCCTCCCTTGGGAATTATGTTTGTGTCGATCTTCAGCATTGTCTCCACTCACTCTCCAATGTATCCACATTTGAATCCAATATAGTAATGATTTTTCTCAGGCGCAGGTTGCACGTTTTTTTTATTCATTTATTATTTTATTTATTATTATTTTCTTTTTTGGTATTTCCGAGCCAATAATATATTTCAGCTGTAATTATGACAAAAATTATGAGAAAAGCCACTTCATCCATTTTGTTAGAACTTTCAAGAACCTTACGTTAAATAACAAATATTTTTGATTTGTTAATTTCTTAATTTTATGTATTTAGGTCATTAAGTGAAAAATATTTCTATGCATGCCTAGGTTCTGCGGAAATCTTAGTGCCGTGCTTCCAGTAGAATTCTCCAATAGCTAACTGGTAGTAGCAAACTCACTGTTGATCCCAATTATATGGATTATTAACTGAATAAACAGCATGCTTTTATGAAGAAATAGCTTATCATTTAATAAATCAACAGATTATTACTTGAGCTTCAACATGTTTGCCATTAAACATTACGTTTTGGATTCATCTGTTTTTAGAGTTGACATCAAGGCTGTAATGTGATTGGTTGTCAAGGCATACATAATCCAAGCTGGTCTTTATACTTTCTCCAGTGGTAGAGCATTGGACTGTGGTATTTCCCAATAATAAGATCTCTGATAGATTCCATTTGAAGATCTCTGGTCAGGTCATCACTACTATCAGTCGCATGTAAAACTTGTTAGCCAAAACCACTGCCAGGTGGGGCAAAGGCACAAACTAGTGCAAATTTGCATGAGGACTGGAACTGACACATTTTCATTTTATAAATGGAGATCAAATAATGAAATAACTTACAAGTAATATTAAAATATCATTATAAAAAGTATATTATTAGATGTTGTTTAAAAAAATCTAATTCAGAATTCCTCAGGAAAACAAACAATGAATGCACACAAATGTGTAATAATTAAATGGTATAACCAATTTTCTCACCCTTTATGTAAGGCTTGAAAAGTTGTAATTAAGTAAATTAGTTAAAAATGAACAGATAAATTAACTACAAACCATGTGACTTGAAATGCACAATGTAATGTACAATTGACTTGAAATGCACAATGTTTCTGGCTATTAAATGTTAAAGTGATAGATGTGTTTGACAATAACTCACAGTTTAGGGATAGTTATAGATTATGAAAAAAAACTGACAACAAATGTGGGATAAATTCACAATTAAAATAGAGAGAGAGAGAGAGAGAGAGAGAGAGAGAGAACTTAAAGCAAGAATTGCCACAACCATCACCAGTCTTCCCTTAAATAATATTTACCTTGTAAATAGAGCTGAAAAAATGTTAGTCTGACTTACCACATCAACGGAATTCATATGTTGTTTTTAGGTTTTGCAACACTCTCGAGTGCTTTGGTTATTTCATGTCAACACCTGAGTAGATTCACACATGGGAGAGTTAGGGAGCTATTTAATAAGCTTTTTGTTATGATATTTAATAAACTTTTGCTTAATACAGACCACATTTACCTGCATGTTATATTGCAGTTAAAGGACTTCTGTAGAAGGAAGATGTTGTTGCCTGAAAAAATAGAATTCACTAAATGTAACTATATGACCACTATAAAATAGGCTACTTGAACACACAGGTAACTTTGTAGGAAGCAAGGCTAAGACAGTCATTTAATTATTTTTGGTCATTATTAAACCTTTCTGCTGGGAATCAATTACAGAGAATCTGTTTTGTAAGACTTGCAGTCCTTTTGAAGTAACAGACAACTGCAAACACATTCCTTTGAGCATATTATTGGCAAAAGCATAAAAAACTATAACTATACTATTATATTGCGTTTAACATCTTGATAGAATAATATGGTTACGTTTACATGAAACCAAATAATCGTTTGTGGATTGATGGCTCAATCGGACTGAAAAGCTTTTATGTAAACACCATAATTTAAATTTAGCTGAATCTGTATGAAATTTCAATCGTATTGAAAGGGTTGGTTTATTCCTTTTCTAATACGATAGAGAGAGTGCGTGCAAACGCTTGATCAGATTGAAAACCGAAACTGAAAGGACTGAGCATGTGCAATTACTTATAACACACGGAACGAGCTGTTCTTCCTGTTGAATAAATTGATGAACGAATGAGTGTCATGTCATTATAAAACTCTTCTTTCACTTAGCCTATGTGAAGTGGAGCAGGAAAACGTCCCACCAGTCCTTGTTTCGGATTCTCATCCACAGATGAGATGTTTGGGCGCAGGGAGGGGCATTTTAGTTGTGTGATAAATATAAGAAGCATGACACAGCGGTTTATATGTTTATTGTCACCAAGTTATGACCAGAAATGGATAAATATTAATTCTACTGTTTAAAACAAATAAAAAAGTATAATGGTTATTATGCGCAATCAGCAGGAAACACTATAGACTATTTATGCGGTGTGTTCGCATCAAAAAATCAATTCCGATTTGAAGCGCGAGATCGCCTATATAAACGCGCACAACCCGTTCACTTAATTTAGCGTTAATGTAAACACTTCATTCAGATTAATCAATCGTAATGAATACAGTCCGATTGTCACAAAAGTTGTGCATGTAAACATAGCCAATGTACACTATAATTTAAGGAACGACTCATTTTCAGTTGACCATCTTACTTTTTGCAATATATAATCTGCATAGATTCAGTTAATCAAATTCCCTGTAATGACAACACTATCAGCTGTCAGTTATCGCCCAGAACAGATGATGGAGTTCCGAAGTCTGCTGTGAAATCCAAAATTCAGATTCATGGGATGTTTTGATATATATCACATCTGTTTTCACACTGTGATGTGTTGCATCTCTGTTGTACTTATGTGTAATGTCATTGTTGTATGGCATTATAGAATTTTCTTACCATCAACAACGTTTGGAGATTTTTCTGCCAAACATGGCAACAGAGCTGCCTTATGATGCTTTTGTGTCGTTCTAAAGACCGTGGTCTTAGAAGATTCTGAATTTACAAATTGACGAGTTCTACAAGGATGGTTTTTACAAGTCGGAATCTCATAATTAAAATAACTCCATGAACTGAAGTTGGTTAGTGAAAAGAAATTTCTATTCCATGCATACCATTTTCTTGATGTAACAGTCTTTCTTTACATCTTCACACTATGTGTTGTCTTTATTTGTTCAAGTGATTTTATAGATGCTTTTGCATAGAAGAAAAGTTAATGCTTTAATTAAGTGCTTTCTAAATACTACCAGCACAATAACCCTCCACATTGAGGTGGCCAGAATTTAGACCATATGCTTAAAGGGTCGCCCTGTTTTTGATATAAGTGATCACATTTGCTTTTGCTACCTACAATACAGAAATGTCAACAGGTTGTTAGAGCAGTCCATTAACGAAGTATAGATATCAAGTGAATATATATATATAGATATTAATCAAATAACAACTGCAAATTCTGTTTGTTTGTTATTTGAATGGGTTGGGTGTGAATGACAGCAAGGCAAGAAATATTAATTTTTTTAATGAATGATTCTACATGCATAATCATTGCAGACACGGAAGTGCAAAAAAAACAAGGTCCCAAAATCTGTTGGAAAAAGTTCTCTTTCTTACATTGGCATAACATGTGCCACAGGTGCCACATTTAACTCTACTGACACCTGGAGATATGCATGTATGGATGCTGTTAAGCATTTAACAGCAATAAGCATTTAACACCAACATTCCCTTCAAACTTGTAAAAAAAAAAAAAAAAACAAGTAAATAAAGGATCAGGGACTAACTAGTGCAACTAGATCCTGGACTTCCTGACATTTGCATTAGTAATTTGCATTTGCCACATCCTCAAAAGCATCTCAACAATACTGTTTTTAGGTCCTAAATTATCCAATCATAAAATCCTGCACATATCTATCATTTTGATCAAATGTGATCTTACCTCGCTCAGCTCCCTCTTGTATTTGTCATTCATAAAGGGTGTCGGTGATGATAACCATGCAATGATGTTCTGACCTGAACTACGCCTAAACTTACTTCATTCTTTTTCATAACTCCTCCCTCCACCACCACCTGTACCTGTGTGTACCAGGAGGTAAACACCATACTGCCCCCCAGTGTGTAGTATGTAAAAATGGAAGTGTGACTAGTAGACTAACCTGATCTGTAATATGCCTCCTGTACCATTACACATGATTGTGTTGCAAAGCACAGTTCCAGTGTAATCTTTAAATGTGCACATCAGTCAACCACCATAATAGACCACAGGCTTCAGAATTCAGAATTGAAGAACTGAATGGAGCACAACTATGATGTACAGAATATTTAATAGAGGTATGACAACCATATTTAGCTGAAGACAAAATGTCACTTTTACACATCACCAAATACATTTTAATCAATAATGAATTATACAAAGGAAATTAAGAAAATAATTTATGTATATCCAAACTTATCTGAAAACATACAGTATTCAGCAGTTTTGTACTATAGCAATTGTGCGATTGTTTAAACTGTTGAAAAAAATGCCATATGTATTATCATCCAACGATATATATTAGAAGTTGGATAGGCCTACATCCTGCTTTACCTGCATATATACAGTATACTCATGAAAAGCATTATATACTACATATAAAATCTTAGCTGTGTGATGTTTATATCACTGCACAAAATGTAACTGTATTATCGTCCATGCAGTTCTAATCTGCTAAATGTAATTATAAGGCATGACGATATAAAAATATTCATAAACATCATGATTTTCTGTGAAGCTGCTTCGAAACAATGAGTGCTGTGAAAGTGGTATATAAATAAATTGAATTCTATGGAAATCATCATATTCACGTCATCACACACACTATCCTCTCTTTATGTATGCATGTAGCATTTATATAGTCATTCATTATAATATACTTGATTATACCGTTTGTGTTGTTTCGTAATGAAACTCAAATTTGAATGCCCAGCAGTGAATTTATAAACATATGCTGTGCAAATACACACACTTGAGTTCTGAGCGCCTTTCTTGCACGTAACTGCTTCAATCTTCCATTAGAGGGCAGCGGAAACACAGTAAATTAACGACAGTTTTTGGGTTGTCAGGTTATTCACTGGCCTAGGCACTGAATCCACTCAAATGGCAATGAGCAGACCTGATGTTTTACGAAACTCTGTAACAACTAAATAACTTTCAGTTTGTTCTGTCAAGTGCGCTAAAATGTCAATGTATAACTTATGCTTTAACATAAAAATGACTGACTGTGTAATTGCTCTTCAGAAGTTGAGTATGCAAAGACGGATTATGATAAATACTGTAAAGAATCTGTAATGATGGCTCACAAGCCTCAGGGTTGGAATGTGTCTTCAACAGACACACATCTGCCTTTCATTTAGATTCCTGACCTTATACACCCACACTCATATAATCCATACAGTTCATATTTCAGTAGCAAAGCGCTGATATATGGTTGGTGTGCATTCATGAGAAATATTTGGGGCCAGTTTTCTACAACAGTCACATGCAGCATATGCAGTATTTCACTTAGTGTTATACAAGCAGTTCAGACTGATATAAAGACCTTACAATTATAGGATACATTAAATGGATCAAAAGAGATAGATAGTAAATTATGTTTTTGATTTCAGATATAGTAAATGCTGTTCTTTGAACTTTTGATTCTATTCAAAGTATCCTGAAAAAATTGTATGGTTTCCACGAAAATATGAAGCAGCACAACTGTTTTCAACATTGATAATAATCAGAAATGTTTCTTAAGCAGCAAGTCATCATATTAGAATGACTTCTGAAGAATCATGTGACACTGAAGACTGGAGTAATGATGCTGAAAATTCAGCTTTGATCACAGAAATAAATGACATTTTACAATATATTTACATAGAAATGAGTAATATTTCACAATTTTTATCAAATAAATGTAGCCTTGGTGAGCAGAAGAGACTTCTATCAAAAACACTGCAGTATATGCACTTTCAAAGCAATGCTTGAAAACAACTGAAACAACGCAGGTAGTCAGGGGTGATAATTCTCAGCTCAGATCACAGCTCACACTGCAGACAGGTGTCAAACTGACCCCATGACCCCACAAAACATGCCGCCCCCTGAACAATAAGACAAAAACCTCTGATCTGTCCCTGAACACCCAAACACCTGTCGCTTTTCCAGAAATGAGCTCAGTCTGACTAAACCTCTCCCTCTCTCCCACAGTGATAATGTCAATGTGAAAGTGTGTAAAGAGTCTGTCTGACCCGGCTTTGACTGGTGCACAATCAAACACACACGTACACATGCTTCACACAGACTCCCATGTGTGGGTTCAGTAATGGCACTTAGAGGCTTTTGCATCTGAACTCTTCAATTATGTACTTTAATAAATCATTACAGAAAAAGCTGTCAAACTGATGAAACATTAGCATCTGAGCAATAAAACAATCTTCTGGATGTGCAGCTGTTTGTCTACGGTGTGACAGATGCAGTCGCAGCAGTGCTGATGTAAGGTGGAGCGTGTCCGTTTGCTCTTACAGTGCTCGTGTGTGTTTCTTCAAGATAAAGAATAAGGGTTTACCTGGAGTTCTCCATTGTGTCAATGTCAATTTCATCTGAGACGTTTTTCCTCCAAGAACAAACCAAAATTGGTCAATAGTTGTCATCCATTAAGAGAAAAGAGGCATAAAAAGAATGTGGAGCAGCTAAATTCAATGTATTTTCTTATATTTTCAGTGGACCCTTACAGAGCCCTCAGAGAGAAGACAATCTCCAAAGAAACTGTTCAACCAATGACCTTCATGTCATCCCAAACCTGTAGGACTTTCTTTCTTCTGTGGAACATGAAAGATGTTTTAAAGAACATTAATGACCAAACAACACTGAACCCAACTGACTTTCATTGAAATCCTCATAAATCTTTAAAAGCGTCATCATCTTGTGCTCCACAGAAGAAAGTAAGTCTTGGAATGAAGTAAAAGCACTTTTGGGCAAACTGTATTTTAAAGATATTTAAGGAGATGGATGATTTTGGTTCTCAGTGTCTTGTTTAAGGATATGTAGATGTTTTACTATAAAACAAGAAAAAAAAAACTTTAGATTGCAGATTTTGGTATTTAACTCTAGAGGAGATTAAAACAAGTTTGCTGCTCATTTAATCTCCTCGGTGTCCAGGAGAAACAAATGAGATATTAAAGAGATCTCATCTGTTGTCATTCCCGTGGGTGGGCAGCAGACGGATGCAAGAGTGTGAGAAAAAAACAAGTAAACTGAAGGGGGGAGGTGTGATTGTGAGTTAAGAGGAGAACATGAGTGTGTGTGTAACGAGAGAGTGTGAGAGAGAGAGAGAGAGAGACAGAGAGAGATAAAGGGAAGTGGGTGGGAGGATCTTCTTCATTCAGCAGTAACTCTTCATCAGACTCTTGAGGAGACAGAAATAAAGACCCCGGCAGGAGCACACACACAGCTCAAGTGTTTCTCAGCTAGCGTCTGGATGGAGCGAGACGGAGGTGTGGAGCGCACACAGAGTCCTGAGACTCTCACCGAGGACGATGTGTGTGTGATCCAGGACACTTGGAGACCTGTCTATGAGAACCGAGAGAATGCCGGAGTCGCTGTGCTCATCAGGTACGCCTGTCCGTCTTATTTACACACAACAATCATTCACAAAAACTACCATGTTATCACTGTGATTGTTTGCACATGCAGCATAGTTCACTACTTATGTTATACCCAGGTCTTTTGAGCAGGCACCATAGTCATCCAATGGTATTTTGGACATTTATAATAGGTAATATCCAAGTTTTTGGAAATACACAATGGTAATACCGCGTTTTGCCTTTTTTGAACAGGTACCATGATAATGCTTGGTTGTTTTGACATTTACCACAGTTATGCCATAGTTTTTGATAAGCACTATGGTGATGCAATGATTTTTTGAACATGTAACATGGTACATGGTGTTTTTGAACATGTACCACCATAATACCATGGTGTTTTGACATTTATAATTGGCAATTTTTTTTCTTTTCTTTTTTTACTAAAATGTTAAAATATTTGAAATTTAAACCTTTTTTAAATTATTATTTGCACAATGATAATACCATGGTTCCCAGTTTGCAATATGCACAGTGGTAGTACAATGAACATACCATGGTAATACAGTGTTTTTGACCATTTACCATGATGGTTTTGACAGTAATAATTGATAATACAAGAGGTTTTGAAAATGCACCATTGTAGGGACTATTGTAATACTATTTTTGTTTGGACATTTACCATGGCTACACCACAGTTTTGACATGTACCCTAGAAATACAGATATTTTAACATATACCATAACAGTGTTTTAGGGCATGTATCAATTTGTATTCATGTGTATGTATGTATATATATATATATATACACACACTATATATATATATATATATATATATATATATCTATATAGATATATACACACACAAACACACAAACACACACAATGACACACACACACACACACACACACACACACACACATAGTTCTTAGAAATATATCATGCTACTGAATGACTGTCATTGTGTATGACATATCACATATATGTGCCATACGTAATGACAGTCATTCAGTAGGATGATATATTTCCAAGCACTTGCAATTGCACTGGAGTTTCTGGCCTGGAGATTTAATTAAAGAAACACACTCATTTCTATCATGGTGGAGAATTTCCATCAGTCTCTATTACTTTTATACTGAGCTGATGATATGAACCTTACTGCATTTGTGCATAGACAGTATTTACTTTATCAAGATGATTTCCTTGGCGACGTCCTCAAGTGTTGTTCAGGGCTGGTCATCTGAAGTTTGCTTCAGTCGATCCCATCTGGAGTCGTGAACCGTCATCACATTGTATGTGATAAAAACATACACTATGTGAATCCAGGAGGACCTTTGCTCTATGGTGACATCACATGAAAGATGTGAAAACTAATCCCACTGGCGCTGCTTATGTGGCCATAAATAAAGATTGATATCCTATTGTACGGAAAGAGAAGAAGTTAAATTGGGTGCAAGAGGATTGTTGGTAGAGTTGAGGTGTATTTGAGGCCTATTTACTGTAGTTTATAAATCAGTAGATCTATTGCAAAAAAAGAAGAAAAAAAAATTGATTTAGAGCAGTTTTTTGCTTGTAATATTTGATATCATATTATTGTTAAAGAGGTCTGTTCCTGCTGTTCTTCTGATGTTCAGGAATATGGTGAATTTGAGCAAATGAAGTGATGCTCATATTTCTTCATTCCTGAGCTGTGCACATCTAACAGTGCTAAAAGATTGTGATGGATGTAAGCAGTAATTTCTCTCTAAAGATAACAGCTCACATCTATCTGAAGATGACACCTGAAGGGCTGCGATAAAGATTCATAATTAAACTCTTTCAGCTTGTGAAATTAGATTTACTTCTCAGAGGGAGTGTGCTTTTCAGTGGATCTCCCTGTGATGCTTTAATTAACAGGTCAGTGGATTAGATCAGATATTATCATCCATTTTGCTGTAAATTTGATTAAAATCACCCTTTAAGACACCTTTTTATCAAATGGCAAAAATTCATTTGCAAACGGCAAAAACATCTCAGTTGTGAAGTGTCCACACTGTCTCTGACAGGCAAGAGAGCAGCAGCATACAACAGTTTAGGAAAGTGAGAGACAAAGGAGAGCAAGTGAACAGCAAGACAACTGGAATCAAAAGTCAAAAAAGAACCAACCAAACTATCAAACTGTCTAGATGCTCCCCTACATTTCATCTATTTTTAGCCCAATTTTCTCATTCTGTGCAAATAAATTCACAAACCACTGTGAACCTTCCTTAATATTGTCAAAAATCAACACAACATAACAGAAAACAAGAACCTGCATGTCTTAAAGAAATAATTTACTGTCATCATTTAATGTTCATTTACATCAAGAAAAATAACTACAGCGATAAGTATATTAGAATCCACCCTAATGGCCTATTTCCCTGGTCATTTCATGCATTTTCGCTAATCAGATATCTGTCTGATTTGTTAAAACATTTCCATTTATTCTTGGCCACATAAATGTGTCATCGCAAAACGGATATATTTCCGATCTTCAATTCTTGCGCTATATTTAAAATTAACATGAAATTTTAAAGTTCACGTAAAATTAAATCAAAAGATCAAGATCAAATTTTATTAATTATCAGCTCATTTCAAGATCAAAGCCCGCAATAGGAGAGCCTGCGGCATCAGCACTGGAAAGATAGGTTATTCACACTACTTTTAATGAAGATGATTGTGTGTTGACCATCTGCGTCTTACTTTCAGTTTCATTCACGGCAGTTTGTGCGTCAGCTTGCTGAAGAGATGCTCAACTGCTTGTCCACAGCAATGCGTGTTGCATTAGTGCTGTCTTATCTGACTATAATGACATGTATCCTATAACACGCTCTCACACGGTCATTGTTTTAATGTTTTGGGACGAGTAAAATTGGCATATGTGGTTTCAACAACCAGATGCATTTACACTTGTCCAGTTCCGTCTGGAATGCGTCTCAGACCACCTCCTGAAGTGGTTTGAGTGATTGGATTTATATCCGTCTTGAATGCGTTTCAGAGGGCATTTTACACCTGGTCTTTTTATGATCGGATAGCTATAGTATCCAATCTGAAAAAACAAAATAACTAAACAAGTGTAAACACCAACAAAAAGATATAAATATAAACAAATAAAATTCCACAACAACACACACCAACAGATGATAACTATACTGATAACCATAGCGATAACTATATTAGTGTCCACACCAACAGACGACAGCTATACATATAATCGTCTAAAATGTCTACCCCTTTTGACTTGCCGTTAATGTTGAATGTATGAATTAGTTACTATAGCAACAGTCGGCTCGACTGTATTATCCAGTGATGCAAACTATTCGACTTTCTTTTTTTTTTCTTTTTTTTTTCAAATGGAATTCTTAATTATTATGATGACAATAGCATTTCTCTGTCTTGCATTTTTAACATAATTAGGAATACAACTAAAATTGAATGGGTGCATATCTTAAAATAAAAATATTATTTGCAGTTCAGATTGATTACTTTACAAAAAATATTTTTATTTTATTTTATTTTATTTAGTGGTCTGGCCTTAATATTTTCCTCAAAACAGTAGTCCCCCTATAATGTTCTAGATATGATTATGGCCTTGTTTGGTATAAATAAAAAGTTAGTTGAAAAATCACCAGTGTAGAAACAATGATACAGAGAAAGAGAACAAAGAGGGTTTTTATTATTATTATTATTCAATAAAGAAAAAAGTTTAATTTGCATGATATTCTAGGCTGGCCATGAAATTTTTTTTTTTTTTTTTTTTTTTTTTTTTTTAAGTGTACATATAACAGCCTATAGTTAATATAGTTAACATAGCAATATCTACAGTATAAATATCTAGACTTTTTCCCCTTGCAATACAACCCCAAAATGGGAAAAATGCCCACCCAGGATATCTGCCAGCCCACCCTTCTCTAGCTGTCAAGAACCGGCCCTGATACTGATAACTAAATTAGTGTCCACAGTCCACACTAATGGACGATAGCTATACCGATAACTATACCAGTGTCCACACCAACAGACGATAACTATAACAGTGTTGTTAGTGTTAACTCAAATAAAATAAGAAAAATACAAATATAAAATTTATCATTTTTGTTTTATATGTTTTTCATTTAATTTAATGTTGCCTTGACTACCCTAAACTGAAGTTGACTATCTTAAACTAAAGTTGAAGTACTAAAAAATGACTAAAACTGAAATAAAGCTAATGAGAAATATAAAAAAAGACAAGCTAAACTGAAAGGATAAAGATAAAAGATCATTCAAAATAACAAATAATACAAATTGTAAAATTTCATACAAATGACTAGCTCTCTGAAGGTGAGCTGGGCAACAAGTGACTGTTTTATCCCACGCACATGGACTAAGTGTCTTCTTAACTGCTCATCTACCTGCTCTGTTTATTATCCCCATGATTGTTTTCACGTTTCCAGGGGATTTTAACTGCCTTTGTTCGTCCTCCAGCCGCTGACACATGAATCTGGAGTCAAGAGGTTAAGAGCGCTAGTACTTAAACATGAGTTATGGTCTACATTAAGATGAGAGAAAAACACAGTCTCTCTTTATCTCCTGTTTGATTTGGACATGTGAGGACACGTCTCCTTTGTAGGCATTTACTAGATTCTGACTCTGTTTAATGGGACAGATCTTCCTGTTGCGGTTTGACTCACGGTTCAGTTCTGTGGGCCGTAAGAGGTGAAACAGCTGATGGGGCTCGTAGAAACAACATCACAGCCACTCTGGCGCTGGATGCATGAGGCACGACTGTAAAAACACAAAAGATGCTTCAGTCAGATAGATTTACTAATCATAATAAAACAGTATTTCAAAGCAAAAATTAAATGAAATTTAAAAGTAACATAAAAATCAAAACCAACTCTATTTAATTTTAAGATTCCTCTTTGTCATTTGTCTTCAAAATCTTTCAGTGAAATATTATAATAATATTTTTTTTCCAAAAATCTCATTCCATTTAGACATAAAACACTCACTTTTTATGATTCAACCCTTAAAATTCCTATTATATTCCTATAATTCCAATAATATTTTTTTGACTTGCTAATACATGAATTTATAAGCAAGACAAAGACAAATAATATTAATAATTTGTGACATATTATTGTGTGTATCCACTGTCTTAGAAAATGTCACCTATAACAGGTGCAACATATACACAAATATGAAAATTATAAATGTTGCCTTGGCTGAAATAAATGAAGTTGACGTATTAAAAATGACTAATACTAAAACTGGAAAAATTTAAAAATAAAATAAAAATAAGGCTAAGGTCAGTGTGCACTGAAAATAAATTTAGTGTATTTTAAACTCAGACATTACTAGGAAATTCCACAAATAATTACAAAGAAAAGTTTAGAAAAACTGAAATGTTATTTTCTTGTAACATCTATAATCTATGCTTAATTAAACCTTTTAAAAATAATAATAATAAAAATGTTGGGTATTTGGTTTCTTTAAAGGTTTGTTCAACCCACAATTAAAATGAATTTAATAATTTAAGCACCCTATTGTTATGCAGCTGGAACAGATTCTTTCATGAGAATGTTTTGTTCTTACAGGAATGCTTTTTTATTTTTTTTTATAGTGTAAACTAGTCCACTCTTGTTCTTCTGTGTTACATCGGAGTAAACACATATATTAGCATTCAGAGCTGAGGACATTTACTGTAACACTGGAAATCTCACTGATGCAGCTGAATTGTGAATTAAGTTTTATATTTAGGGCTATTCGTTGCAACTAAAACTATAAATACAAAAGCTAATTCAAAATCGACGTCAACGCAGAAACTTGCACCTGAGTGTTTATGCTGCTTCTGCTGGAGGAGAGTAATAACAGAGAAGCTACCATCACAACACAAACACGTGAGCATGTGTCAGGAACGACGGCACCCATGTCACACACACTACAGAGTTCAACGTGCTCAACATCCCTTTAACTGCTTCTAGGTCATTTTTATCACTAAGTTAAGTGAGTTTTCTTGCAGTATTTGTTGTGAATGACGGAGAATTTCAGCAATGCTGGTTAAATATTAAGTTAGTATTATCTCAAGAACGCTTATCTGTCCAGCTGGGCTGAGATACACTTTCTCACACAGCTCACTTTCACATGTTTATCTTTAGGATCCTTATGAAATGGCTGCATGGCCTGCTATAATGTACTTTCTGTTAAAATAGGAAGTTTGCAGCCTCATTCTGGAACCTAATCCTCCACTACCTACTACACATTTTTATTATTATCAACAATCATAAATGAATGAAGATTGGTAACTGTACTCTGATCACGTGATGATGAAGATCTTCTGTTCCAGTCCAATCAAAATGCTACTGTGTGTGGCTCACTTGTGCATGTCTGGAAAATCAATCAATAATAAACATCACAAAATGAATTATATTGCATTGAAACAATTCAACTAGACATTTTTATTTCAATGAAACATGATCATGTTATGTTTCACCCAAATAATAATCTTTTAACCTCATGTCATTCCAAACCTGTATGACTTTCTTTTTTTTCAGTGGAACATGAAAGTGATATTTTGACAGATATTGGGAGCCAAGTAATATTGGAGCCCACGTCTCAAAATAGATCCTCTGAAGTGAATGGGTGCCGTCAGAATGAGAGTCCAAACAGCTGATAAAAACATCTCAATAATCCATAAGTAATCCACACCAATCCAGTCCGGCAAAAGCTGTGTGTTTATAAGAAAATATTAATTAAGATGTTTATAACATCAAACCATTGCTTCTGGCTAAAATATGAGTCCTTTATCCACAATATTGCTTCTTCCAGTGAATAAGTCATCTTGTCTGAATCAGGAGAGACATCTGCAAAGATAAAGCACATTTACAAGCCAAAACAGATCTAAACAAATATGTGAGTGGATTTTGACATGAGAGACAACAGGAGATGGACTTTTTCACTGGAGGAAGCATTAATATTGATTATGAAGTTGGAAGCAGTGGTTTGAAGTTAAAACATCTTAATGGGTTTGCTTCTTACAAACACACAGCTTTTCTCTTCACAAGTCATTAACTGATGGACTGGAGTGGTGTGGATTACTTGTGGATTATTGTGATGTTTTTATCAGCTGTTTGGACTCTCATTCTGACGGCACCCATTCACTTCAGAGGATCCATTGGTGAGTGATGTAATGCTACATTTCAGTAAATTTCACTTTTGGGTGAACTATTCTTTTAAACATTGTGAGGGGGGTCAGGGTGTCAATGAATTTTTGTTTTGAAAGTAACTAAATGTGTGTTCCTCCAGGTTTTTCTCAAACTTCCCGTTGGCGAAGCAGTACTTCGATCAGTTCCGTGACATGCAGGATCCCGAGGAGATGAAGCAAAGCATCCAGCTGAAGAAACACGCGCTGCGGATCATGACCGCCCTCAACACGCTGGTGGAAAACCTGCGCGACGGAGACAAACTCAACTCTGTCTTCCAGCAGATGGGCAAATCACACGCGCTCAAACACAAAGTGGATCCGGTTTACTTCAAAGTGAGTATGAGGAACAAACAGCATGAGACACAGTTATAAAGGATGTTTTTGAAAGTCTCTTCTGCTCAATAAGGCTGCATTTAATTTATTCAAATACAGTAAAAACAGTAATATTGTGAAATATCATTACAGTTTAAAATAACTGTTTTCTATGTAAATATATTGTAAAATGACATTTACTTCAGTGTATTTTCAGCATCATTCCTCCAGTCTTCAGTGTCACATGATCCTTCAGAAATCATTCTAATATGCTGATTTTCCGCTCAAGAAACATTTCTGATTATTATCAATGTTGAAAACAGTTGTGCTGCTTCATATTTTGTTGAAACTATGATTTTTTTTTTCATGATTCTTTGATGAATAAACAGCTGAAAATAACAACATTTATTTGAAATAGAAATCTTTGTAACATTAAAACATGTATTTTCTGTCACTTTTGATCAATTGTATGCGTCCTTGCTGAATAAAATTATTAATTTCTTACTGCAGATTCTGGCTGGAGTCATTCTGGAGGTGCTGCTGGAAGCTTTCCCACAATGCTTCAGTCCAGCGTCGGTGCAGAGCGCGTGGTCTAAACTCCTGGGCGTCCTGTACTGGCAGATGAACAAAGTCTACGCTGAAGTCGGCTGGGAATCCATCAAAAACTCTGCAAAGTGAAGGAGAGAATATATGCATAATTAAAAGAATTAAACCAAAGATTATTACAGTAATGTCATGTATATTTGATTCATTTCTATAAGTGAACGAAAAAGACGTAGTAGAAAATAAAGATGTGTTGTTGTAAAATGAGAAAATAAGTTCATACCAGACGATGTTTTATAAATGTTGATGGACCCTACATGATATTTTATCTGGACTTTATCGATGTCAGATTCCTAGCAACTCTTATTCAGCTCAGATAATAAACACACTTATAAATCAGTGCAGAAATCTCAAGCTCTCTGCAGTCCGTCTCCTATTAAATATTTACACATACTCCAGATAAACCATGTACACAAACACGACCTCCATCGGTTACAAAAATGTGCATTTCTGATGAAACATTCAGGTCAGTTCTGGAGCTTTTTTCCAGTTTCCAGTTCATCTGAAGCGGATGTTTTTGAAAGAGATGAGTGTTTTTGTATCAGTCGCTTCCTCTGCGTGCCGGGAGCAAAATGAGTAGAAAGGACTGTTCTGTGCTAAAGCAGCAAAACTGATTTCTTTTTGTACTTATTCAAAAGTTTTGTACATGTAAAATAACCACTGATTCAAAAATAAACTTTGAAACATTAAAGAAATAAACCCTGAGTCTTGCACTTTTTTATAGACCATAATACTATATATATATATATATATATTTATACACATATATGAAATATTATTATAATTTAAAATAACCATTTTTATATATTGTAAAATCACTCCAGTCTTCAGTGTCACATGATCCTTTCAGGAATCATTTTAATATGCTGATTTGCTGCTCAAGAAATATTTCTGATTATTAGCAATGTTGAAAATCACTGTACTGCAAAATGTTTTGTGCAAACATGCCACAAAAATTGATTATGCTTTCACAGGAATAGCATTAACTGTAGTAAATGTGGAATGTTGACTGACATTATGGATGAAGTTATGGAAGCAAACACTGTTTACTGAGAGCTGAACGTGATTAAATCTCTATTAAATGAGTAATTTTATCAGCGTTTCCATCTGCAGTCTGTGTCCATGTGTGATAATCTACAGTGAACCAGAGATATTCAGCTTATGACCTGATCAAACTTTACAAAGGAACTGAGAAAACTTCATTATCAAGAGCTGTGTGATAAGATGAGTGTTGGAGAGAAAGATAAACCACGAATGGAGTAAATGAGTGGAACTCAGCAGGACAAATGTCTGTTTAAAGCTGTGTGTGTGTGTGTGTGTGTGTGTGTGTGTGTGTGTGTGTGTGTGTGTGTGTGTGTGTGTGTGTGTGTGTGTGTGTGTGTGTGTGTGTGTGTGTGTTTACACAGATGTAGAAATGGCCTGCAGCATCAGACAGACAGACAGACAGATCTGACCACCTACCGCTCACAGACTCAAGTGGAAACAGAGCTGCACTTCATTCACGCCACATTTTCAACACTTTACCCTTTCTTAAAACTCCTATATCTGCTCAGAGAAACCCTACCCCTAAACCTACCCCTCATACACAACTTGTTTTTTTGTTTTTTTGTTTTCATAAACTGCATTCTGTATAATTTATAAGCTTGCTTCTTCAAGGGGAAGAAACAAACAAAAAATTTCCCACCACTAGGTTAAAATGTACTTGTATTACTTGTGGGGATATTTCATAATGTAGGGAATACCATGTTGGATAGCTTTTTTTTTTTTTTTTTTTTTTTTTTTTTTGGGAATTGATTGAAATAAAACTGAAACAAAAATTTGAAATGTTGTAATAAAACACTTCAAGTTGCAGTGGTAAAATGAATGCCAAGTTCTGTCTAAAACTTTAGATGGTGCAGGGTGATGGGTCGTTAACATAAACTGTTAATATTCAAAGCATTAAATGACTTGGCACAAGCTGATTGGTTCAATTTACATAGGCAGCCAATAAGCTTGTTGTTTTATATTTAAAAGTCTGGTTAGTATTTCAGAGTTCCTCTGAAACCCTCCACCTTCCCCAGCTCCACCTGTATAGATCTGCTATGGGTTATTATACTGTATATGCTATTTGTGCAGCAGCAGTATGTCTTAGAGCTGTAAAGTCACTGTGAAGAGTGGCTCAGATCATTTGATGAGAAAAGTTTGAGGACATATTGAGATCTCTGACTGTTGACTGCTTGGCAAATCTGCTCACACATTGTTAAGATCTCTTCTAGAACTATATGTGTGAAAATACTCTGACACATCTGACAAGTGGGAACGTTCAGCAAAAGTCTCCAGTTTCCCAAGAGAAAGAGTTGAGATGTTACAGAGATCTTGTTTGTGTTTTTCTCCTCTGCAGAGTCTGAAGGGTCTCTGGTTTAAAGGTCAGATGAAGGTTTGCAGCACAGCAGATAAATGACTGACACAGACACACATTCCTTATCAGTTTCCCCTCAAACAGCAGCTCTTCAGCTGTGATCATGTGATCAATCTCTGCTGCTTCACGAGTATCACAGTGACTCATCATAATGAAAAATGAAATCACTGAAAAATAGAGTGACTCAAAAAGATTTTCACAGTGTTTCTCAATGCAGTTCACTTTAACACATTCATCATCCCTATTCCCATGAACTCAGTCATGTAACGCAATAAACGTTAGCTTAATATTTGAGAACAACAGAGCGCTTCAGACCTCACTACCACAATGCTGGGCTGTTGTGAGTTGTTGCCGGTGGTTGCTACACATTTGTCAAGACATTCAGTACATTCTAGTATCTGCATAGCTAAAAAATTCCATATCAATTCTGGCAGCCACCGAAAACTCCCTAGCAGCCTTCAAACAACCTAAAACACCATAGCAACCCATTAGCGACCCAAAATCCTTAACAACCTAATAATAACACTCTGGCAACCACCCAAAACACTCTAGCCACCTACTAATAACACCCTGGCAGGTACCCCAAATCCCTAGCAACCTCTAAGTAAAACAACCTAGTAATCACCTAGCAACCTGAAACACCAGAGCAACCCCCTAGCAACACTCTGGCAGCCACCCGCAACTCCATGGCAACCTCCATCCAATCCAAAACCCCCTAGCAACACTCTGGCAGCAAACCAAAACTCCCTAACAACCTCCAATAAATCACAACACACCCTAGCAACCTCCTAGCAACCCACAACACCATAGCAGACCCCTAGCAACAGTCTCTGGCAGCCACCCAAAACTCCCTAGCAACCCCCAAGCAAAGATAAAACACCATACCAACCCCCTAGCAACACTCTGGAAGCCACCTCAACTCCCTAACAACCTCCAAGCAAATCAAAACACCTTAACAACACTCTGGCAGCCATTCAAAACTCCCTAACAACCTCCAAGCAAATCAAAACACCCTAACAACACTCTGCAACACTCTGGAAGCAGCCAATCAAAACCAAAACTCCCCATAGCAACCCCCAAGCAACACACAAACACCATACCAACCCCCTAGCAACACTCTGGAAGCCACCTCAACTCCCTTACAACCTCCAAGCAAATCAAAACACCCTAACAACACTCTGGCAGCCATCCAAAACTCCCTAGCAACCTCAAAGCAAACACAAAACACCATACCAACCCCCTAGCAACACTCTGGAAGCCACCTCAACTCCCTAACAACCTCCAAGCAAATCAAAACACCCTAACAACACTCTGGCAGCCATCCAAAACTCCGTAGCAACCCCCAAGCAAACACAAAACACCATACCAACCCCCTAGCAACACTCTGAAAGCCACCTGAACTCCCTTACAACCTCCAAGCAAACAAAAACACCCTAGCAACACTCTGAAAGCCACCTCAACTCCCTAGCAACCTCCAAACAACACCAAACACCCTAGTAACACTCTGTCAGCCACCCATAACTACCTAGCAACCTCCGAACAACCCAAAACACTCTAGCAACACTCTGGCAGCCACCCAAAACCACTGATCTATATATGACTGGATCGCTCATCGCGTTCTAAACTGCCAGCAGGCAGTGAAGCCACTGGAAGTGTTCGATCCGCCATCTTACTAATCCCTACCGGCAGAGAGCACCATCGAGTCACATTCAAACCGCTGTCCTAAAATCACCCGATTTGAAGCAAATCAGTCAAACGGGACTAGTCTTTATGTTATGTGTATGTAAATTAATGTTTACTTCAGATGTTATCTGCAATGTTTATGGTCTTTTGGGGCAGTATAAGCGATATATTTAAACGTTTAGGTGGGTGTGTCTGCTGCACACTTATGACACAGGTAACGATCCAACACAAAATATAGCCTATTTCTTTATGAACATAATTATTCAGGAATTATTTAACATGAACGTATTAGTGTCAGAAATGGATTTGAATATATTATAATGAATAATACAATTATGTTGTTAATGTTGCTCTATAATGAAATGAAAAGCTTAACTTACTATCTTGGAAATAAAGCTTTATGTCTTTAAATCCGTACTGTATATAGTCAGTTATTTCTCTGAATAAATTCAGATTTCAGAATGAGCACTTTGTCATTTATTATATATGTCGAGGTCATATCCGTCTGATGTTTATCATGTTCATGATGTTTGCTACTGTAAAGAACGTAGGGTTTTAATAAGTAGGGGAAATTCCCGACATTTAAAAAAATAACCGCTTTCATGCCTAGGGTGTTTGCATTGTAATAACGTACAGAAATACTTCAGATTTATAAACGCTGACTTGCTAGGTGATGTTTTCTCATTAAAATCATACAATTTCCTATTAATTCAATAGAACGTTTACACACACTAGGGATTACCAATATGGCGGCGCGGCGGCTTCACTTTAATGACGTCATGAGCAATCCAGTTCTATATTATAGATCAGTGCCCAAAACTCCCTAGCAATCTCCAAGAAAACACAAACACCCTAGCAACTCAAAACACCATAGCAATCCCCTAGCAACATTTGGGCAGCCACCAAAACACCCAAGCAACCTCCTAACACCTCAAACATCCTAACAACCTCCTAGCACCCTCCACATAACCAAAAGCAGCCTAGCAACACTCTGACAGCCACCCAAAACTCACTAGCAGCCATCAAGCAACCTTAAACACCCTGCCAACCTCCAAGCACCCTAGCAATGATGTGATAGCCACCCAAAACTCCCTAACAGCCTGCAAAGAACCTAAAACACCCTAGCAACCTCTTTGCAACCAAAAAACATTCTAGCAACATTCTGGCAACCACCCAAAACTGCCTAGTAACCTCCAAACAACCACCCCCCCTCACCCCATCCCACGTAAATTAGCAACCTCCTAACAACCCAAAAAATCCTAGCAACACTCTGGCAACCACCCAAAACTCTCCAGCAACCTCCAAGCAACCACAAACCCCCTAGCAAACCCAAACACCACAGAAACCTTCAAGCAACATACCCACCAAAAACACCCTAGCAACCTCCCAGTAACCCAATAATCCTAGCAACCTCCTAATAACACTCTGGCACCCAAAACTCCCTTGCAACCCAAAACACCATAGTAACATTCTGGCATGCATTCACCCTAGAATCACTTCAACAACAGGCAGCACTGCACAGACTGAATTATGGTATGTTGCTGGTTTCCTGTGGTTTCGCTGCATGTCACTGGGGCTGTGTCGAGTGTTTGGCTTCAGTTCTGATCAGGTAAACTGCTGTGTCAGTAGGTGCTGACAGCTCCGACCCCCCACGGGACTCACGCTGACTGAGATTAGCGCTAATCCAGCCACATAATCTGACTCAGGCGCAGGGAATGGTGAAAGAGTGTAACCCCAATTCACTTCCTCTGCCTGCTGAGGATGTCCTGAGCTGTTTTTTTTTGTATGTGTGTGTGTGTTCGCTCCCAGTTTCACTGAACGACAGCAGCAGTCATGTGCACCACCATCATGGTCCTGAGCACCATTGCTCTCCTGCTGCGACAGATGTTCATCAACCGTGTCAAGCCGTGAGTCCACATCACTCTCTGTAGGATCAGAACAAAAAAATTGCATAGACTGTGATGTAAAACAGTAAAAATGTGTTGTTGTTGTTGTGTGACAGGAGCCATTTCTATCTGAACTGATTCTACTGTCGTACCTAATGTAATAAAAGTGATTCAGTCATATTGTTTACAAATTAATTTTTTTGTGTACATAATCTTCAGTTAAACAATACATTTCATGCAACAATCTCCGCTTCCCAATAATATCATTTAATGTTGTAATATAAGAGACAAATGTGACCCTGGACCACTAAAGTATCACAGATATATTTGAAGCAATATCCAGCAATACATTGTATGGGTCAAAATTATTGATTTTTCTTTTATGCCAAAAATTATTAGGATATTAAGTACAGATCATGTTCCAAGAAGATATTTTATAATTTTCCTGCTATAAATATATCAAAACTTATTTTTGATTAATAATATGCATTGCCAAGGACTAAATTTGTACAACTTTAAAGGCAATTTTCTCAATATTTTGATGTTTTTTGCACCCACAGATTCCACATTTTCAAATATTGTCAAAACCTTTCATATGATGTATAAATCTCAATGTTTAAAAAAACTTATATTTATGACTGGGTTTGTCATTCAGGGTCACAAATATGATTCAAACTTTCAATCATGCAAAATGGGTTCCTTAAAAGAGAAAATTAAAACAGAAAGGACACATTTTAAAATGGTAACATATTTTAGTATATATTTCATATAATACATTTTAATATATTTATATATATATATATATGACTTTTCATACTTATGTGATAACATATAAATAATATTTATATTCAAATATTTATTGTAATTATTGAAAATGATAAAAGTGAAAAGTGAAAAAAAAGTGACGTGACATTCAGCCAAGTATGGTGACCCATACTCAGAATTCGTGCTCTGCATTTAACCCATCCGAAGTGCACACACACAGAGCAGTGAACACACACACACACTGTGAACACACACCCCGGAGCAGTGGGCAGCCATTTTTATGCTGCGGCGCCCGGGGAGCAGTTGGGGGTTCGATGCCTTGCTCAAGGGCACCTAAGTCATGGTATTGAAGGTGGAGAGAGAACTATACATGCACTCCCCCCCACCCACAATTCCTGCCGGCCCGAGACTCGAACTCACAACCCTTCGATTGGGAGTCCGACTCTCTAACCATTACGCCACGACTTCCCCAAAATGATGTATGTATATATTAAAATAGTACACTAAATTGTAACATTTGTTATTTTAACATAATTCATTCGTTGTATAATTATATTTTACAATATAGAAAAATAATAATATAAAAACAAAAAAATATATTCATATATTCAAAAAGAATCAAATAGTATTTAAAGACATTATTATATTTATATATTTATATATATTATATATATTATATATATTTATATAATTACAATAATATAATATAATATATATAATAAAATATAATATAAAATAATATAATATAATATAATAATTACTACATGGGACCAACTCCTCATGTCACACAATTTGTGTTCCTCATGTAAAGCACAAGAGATTTGATTTACAAATGAATTCAGAGTCAGCATGTTACTAAGCATTAAAAATATACAGAACAGACAAATATACACTAAAGTAGTTTACTCAAATTATCCACCATTTTGAATGACTTTCTTTTTTGCGTCAAGCTCAGTGCTTTCTGGGATTGCTTTCACTATGAAGAACACATGTGATGCTGCTTTAGGATTTAGCTACAAGAATAAAACTTATAAAGCAATGTAATTGCTGCCTACATTTTAAAGCAGACCGCCCTGATGCCTTAAAATGCTATCTAGATAGGGAGCTCAGCAGGTTTTAAAACAGAGCTTGTAATGTATTTTTGAGAGTTATCACAGGTTTATTTTTTCTGTCCATATCTCCAGACAGCCAGATGTGAATGGGACAAAGGAAAAGCCGCATGAGAACGATGCAACACCTTCAGAAAAATAATGATAAGAGACATCATTCATCCAGCTGAGACTGTGAGCACAGAAAGAAACTCAGTACAGCCAGGGAGGATCTTCTCAGGGACACTTTCACAAAGTAAACGTTCATCCTGAAATATTTAAGAGCATTGTCAGATTGAATACAAGGCAACACGCGTGCAGCGCACACAAAAGAGAGAATTCAAAGAGAGGAAAAGGGTTTTGTGCGACTCCACTGGACGACTGCATTTCCAGCACAGCAAGGATGGTTTGAACTGGACACAGGAGGAATAATAACATCTGTGGAAATGTGCTTTCAGGACTGGATGCCATGAACTTGCCTGCTCCATTTTAGAGCTATAAGTGCTGTCCATGGCTGAACATGGATGCAGCGCCCTGTAAATCATTCATACACAACAACCGGCCATCAGCTGCTTGCAGGACTGGACCAACAGAGACCTTCATCATCACCAACACCATCTTCATCCAGATATGTTATTAACTGACACGAGAGAAGGAAAGAGTATGTCACTGAAAGAGTTTTAAATGAGTAATAGAGGCTCGTCTGATGAGCTCCTCGCTGGAGGAGGCAGTTAAGTGCATGAAACATTAATGCCTTCACATGTCAGCTCTTTCTGTGGATGTGAGTGTGTGTTTACCTCGCTTCAGTGATCACACACACACACACGTACACACACACCTGCTCCACAGCAGTCCGTTCTTCAGCTCAGTGCACTAGTTTCCTGGAATGGTCAATCCAAATTAATTGTTTCTTATAGTCCATTTAATTAATTTCATTAATGAGACCTCTTTAATATCTCAATAGTTTCTCTTAGCAATGACATTAAATGAAGATCAATCTTCATTTAATCAAACTTAATTTCTCCTTATTTTCTCCTTAGTTTTTCTCCTGGGGCCCTCAGTAATCCACTAAAGGCCATCTTCACCACATAAAAAAATGCTTTGGTAAATAATTATTATAACAAGTCATAATTATGAGATAAAATGTAAACATTATGAAATATGAAACCATAATTATATCAGTTGTGAGCTAAAAACTGATGGTTAAAATTAAGAGATATTAAGCCATAGTAATGAGACCAGAAGTCATAATTATCACAGCCAAAATTATGAGATAAAACTTGAAATGACAGTCAAAAATATGAGATATGTCACAATTATGAGACAAAAAGTCATAATTATGAGACATAAAGCCAAAATTGTCATTCAAAATTGTGATAAAAACTTCAAACTATGACAATCAAAATTATGAGATAAAATTATGAGTCACAATTAATAGATAACAACTAAAACTATTAGATAAGTCACAATTATGAGACAAAAGTCATAATTATGAGACAGAAAACCAAAATGATGTAATTCAAAATTGAGATAAAAACTATAAACTATGACTATCAAAATTATGAGATAAAAACCTGAAATTATGAGTCACAATTAATAGATAACTAAAACTAAGATAAGTCACAATTATGAGACAAAAATTCATAATTATGAGATTTTAAATTATGAGATGTAACAATTATGAGGTAAAAAATCTAAATAAAATACTAAGCCATAATTAGGAGAAAAAAGTCTTTAAAAGTCAAAATTATGACAGTGAAAATACATAATACAACATAAAAAGTATAGTTATAAGAAGTCAAAATTGTACTATATCATACTTAAGTGAGAAGATACTAAGCCACAATAATGAAACAGTCAAAATTGAAATACAAAGTAAAAATTATTAGTCAAAATTGAGATTATTATGATAATTATCATAAAAAGATAATTATGACTTAAAAAGTCAGACATTTTTATTCATAATGACTTTAATGATGAACTCAATTTTTTTTTTTTTTTTTTTTGGATTTAGGCTTCAATACACACGTTTATCTCATAGATATTCAGAAGAGATCTCAATAATGTCTCACAGTGTGCTCATTTTTGCCAAGACACCAAAGTCTCAATTCAAACTCAAATATTTCCTATCAAATGATCTCAGCTGCACCACATTTAGATAATTCTGTCTATTTTATTTCTCTTAATGAATTTCAGAAGAAATGTGAGAATAATGAGAATAACTTAATACTTAAACTAAACAGAAGTGAGAATATAACTAAAGAACTCCATTAAGTCATCTGAGAGGTAAACATTAACATTAAAATCTTCCTTTGCTCATGTAACTCTGGTCTCTGAGCGACATGGACTGTGAAAACAGAAAGCACAATTTACAAATAATGAGTTTCCAAATAACACAGGTGCTCTTTGGACACAAGGTTTATGCCTCAGAATTCATAATTATTTGTCATTGAAGGTCTGACCAGCTCAAACTCTCCTGAGAGAGAATCAGAAAACACAGCAGCACTCGAGAGAGAAACTCGAACGTTCCTGGATTCAATCCCAGGTGTCTTACAAGAGCCCGCAAACCTCAGATTCCACAGACGTACACGAGACGCAAATAAAGTTTCAATCTGCCATATGTTTATGATCTCAAACAAGGAAACATCTTGTAGAGTCCATAAACACACAGATGGAGGTCCAGGAGATGATTAGGGTCTGGATGAAAACGGACATCTTGTACCAAAAAGTCCATTATCTTCCACAATAAAGGCACAAATAAAATCATTAATAGAGCACTATTAAATATTTGATAAACTATTAGTAAAAAAATATAGTAAATCGAAAAGTACTTTCTGTAAATAATTAAGCTCAGACCCTGTTACCAACATTTGTAAAATAAAATGATTAAACAAATATTGTTCTTTAAGAACATAAACACAAAATTACAAAACTGCAAAGCAACTTTTGGTCCCAAACTTGTGATTCATAATTAATTTAATTTAATTTAATTTAATTAATACAAATTTGCATGTGTATCTGCCATGTTTTAAAAGTTTGTAGCCTACTCTTTTGGTGGAATGTGAAAACAATTTATTTGAACCCAACTGAACGTTTTAATTAGAACAATAAAATTAGTTATGAGCAAGGAAATATGACCTAGTTTAATATGTTTCTCAAGAGTGATTTTATTGTTGTCTTCCAGTATATACTATTATAGAACACTGAATAGATGGTCATAAGACTAAAAACTTGAATTAACTAATAACTTAATAGTTTGCTTTAATGAAAAAAGCCTTTATTCTGATGTACATGTAATAAGGAAGTAATAGGAAGTAGCTACATGCATAATTCATGAATTTGACCCACGGGTGTTTTGAGATTGACACATAATTAATGTCATTAGAGTTCCCAGCAGCAACACTCATAATAAAACACATCTCGAATGATCCAAAACGTTCATCTTCACACAGACCGTTGTGTTGAAATATTGTGTTTTCCCGTCTCTAGGGTTTTGAATGCGCTTTACGGTAAATAAACGCCTGAATCATTTTCTGGACAATGTAAAGTCATTGTGTCTGGGAATGTGAATGTGTGTGTGTGTGTGTGTGTGTGTGTGTGTGTGTGTGTGTGTGTGTGTGTGTGTGTGTGTGTGTGTGTGTGTGTGTGTGTTCGTGTGAAAGCAGCTGCTGGGATCCTGCGGGATATTTGAGGGTCTTCAGGACACAAACCCCTCACTTAATTCATTTGAAATGTGACACGGGTCTCGTGTGTTAAATCAGTCTGCGCGTGTCACACTAAACTCACTTCTCTAGCCTTCCTGGAGTTGAACAGATTCGACATGTTTTCACATCGATTTAGTTTGTAATGTGGTCAAATCTATCAAACACAGCAAATGGTCTTAAAAAAAAAAAAAAAATAAAACTTTACTTTTTGTATAATAAAAATTTTAATCTGAAAAAAAAAATCTGGTTAATCATCTGTGAAAGAGTCATTTTATAATCATGCAATAATTAGAATGCACAGAAATTCCAAATGTTTTCATAATTCTGCTGATGTCGGAACGCACAAATTCGTCCAGTTATATGAATACAACAATATTCTTGACTGAAAACAATACAAACAACACAGAATTAACACACTCTTTACCTTCTCAAAAAATTATCAAGTCAACCACTTAATAAATGTTCACAATGTACATTAATGTTTTTTTTCATAAACAAAATATTATTCATGCAAGTTTCTGCTTGGGTAAATCTGCTTTTAAAGTAAAAGACAAGAACAGAAAGAGAGCTGCAGTCTCCATCTGCTGGTAGTCAGCTATTACAAGACGAGCAACTCGATTACTATTTTCTTTCTTTCTTTCTTTCTTTTTCAAATGTTGACAAAACTATCGCAAAGATGGGGAGAAATTGCCCAGTACGTCTTATAAATATTAATATAGGGTGAATAATATAGTTTCATCATTTAATAACAACAATACCAATGTTAAAAAGCAAAAATAAACAATTCCCCCCAGAAATAAAAGTCAAAGTATTTAGTCAAAATAAAAAATATGTAATTATATATATATATATATATATATACATATATATATATATATATATATATATATATACATACATACATACATACATACACACATACACACACACACACACACTTATATATATATATATATATATATATAAGGAACTTGATGCAACTCTAAAACTAATTACTTCCTCCAATTTCAGTGCTCAGATATATTCAGTTAAACTGATGGATCTAATTAAATTTGGTCCTGAGTCCTGACTATGTAAATATTAAACTTAAACTAATTTTGTTTAGAACAACCCTTCAATATGGCGGCCATGACTGTTTTCACTCAGAAGTGCCCTTATTAATCAAACTTTATCTAAGGTAATCTCTCTTTTTATTTGATGAAGGTGTTATTATTGTTGTTGTTATTATTTTGCTGTTTTATTCAGTTTATTCCCAGTTCCAGAATACCAGTAGAAAGTGCTAGATGAGCCATTTATCAAATAAAGCTCAGACATGGTGCAAACAAAGAGTTATTGTGCCATGTAGACTTCATTGATTATCATGGCAGTGTTCCAAGAGTGCAGAAAGCTAACATAAGCCTCACAAACAAAGCTTCTTTTTATCCATAAGATATGTAGGCTACCAACTTTACAAACCTCATACACGTTTGGTTTAGAGGTTCACTTGCATCCAAAAACAATGTTCATGCAGATAGACTAGTAATAATCAGAAAATATCTGGCAACACAAAAAATGTGGTTGATAATGACAGATAACAGAGAGAGAGAAAGAAAACTATAATAAGGATATTTTTATTAAAACAATAACTTGTTGGAGTGGTGTGCTGACCTCTGACTAAGATATTTGTCACCTAATGAAGGTGGTGTACTGATCGATGAGGAGGACTGCAAGAAAACAGCTGATGATCCTGCTGATGAAGCTGCTGCCAAACAGATCACGCTTCTTTAGTTTGAGAGCTTTCCTAGAAATGTCAGCTTTGTCTTATGTGTAACAACTATTCCTTACCAGTGCTATCAGAGCTGAATCGAGGTATGTTCGCGATGTCTCAAGGATCAGCAGACAATTAGTGCACATTTTTTAAATGTTTTTAACAAAAAGGAATAGGCCTAATGAGTTAATTAATGGTAGTCAAAACTCACTTCAGATATTTCAAAATACCAAAAAATAGCTGGAGCTAGTGAATGTTGTAAATGCAAAATAAACAATATAAACCTTTGTAACCAAAAGCCTAGTTTCATACTAAATAATTACATTTTAGTTTTACTATGAGGAGAAAACTGGCTTCTGTCAGTGAAAGCTGTCACTGCTCGAATGTAACACGAGTCAAACCTTTAAATGCTATAAAACACTGTTGCACGGTCTGTTCCCTAAATACCAAAAAAACTTTCATTGTTTCTATCGATCAACAACTAAGTGCATGTGGACTACATTACCCATAATGCCTTATTGTAAACAGGAAGTGCGTCACGGTATTTCAAACCCGTAGAGCCCACAGCTCATACCGATTCATCACAGTGTTTCAGAATTACGTAAATAAATATAGTTTTACTTCTTAATCTTTCGCTGGAATGAAAGTGCGGCTTCGCGTGTGGGTTCTGGTCGCAGACACGCAGGATCTTTGACTCTGAGGAACTGATTCATCAACACTGAAGCTCTTCCCGTCCACAACACAGATCCGAGGATTGAGAAGTAAAATCAAATCCTGTCTGTATCCCTATCATCCAGACAGAACCCGAACCGGATCCAGCAGCAGAAGTGGATCTTTAACGGGTCCAGATCAGGTTTAATGATGATCAGCTGATCTCTCGTAGACGCCGCGCTGGTTTCCATTGGTAACGGGCACGCGCACAGATTTCACCATAAACAGTGTTTCTGTTGCAGGCGATCAGACATGGTAAACATCTGCTTCTTTCTAATTAAACCACAATACGCATCTAAAGTCGAAGTAAAATTAATAAATGCAAAGTAATATAGAAGTCCAAATTATGTGCATATTACTAATAAAAATTTTTTTAGTTTGGATATATATTTATGGTAGGCAATTTACAAACTATCTTCATGGAACTTGATCTTTACTTAATATCCTAATGATTTTTGGCATAAAAGAAAAATCTGTAATTTTGACCCATACAATGTATTGCTGGCTGTTGCTACAAATACACTCTTTATGATTTTTTTTTTTGGGTCACATAAAGTAATGCATTATTATCGAACAAGATATTACATATACAGTACAGACCAAAAGTTTGGAAACATTACTATTTTTAATGTTTTTGAAAGAAGTTTCTTCTGCTCATCAAGCCTGAATTTATTTGATCAAAAATACACAAAAAACAGTAATATTGTGAAATATTATTACAACTTAAAATAATAGTTTTCTATTTGAATATACTTTAAAAAATAATTTATTCCTTTGATGCAAAGCTGAATTTTCAGCATCATTACTCCAGCCTTCAGTGTCACATGTAACATCCAGTCTATCACATGATCATTTAGAAATCATTCTAATATTCTGATGTATTATGAGTGTTGGAAACAGTTCTGCTGTCTAATATATTTGATGAATAAAAGGTTAAAAAGAACTGCATTTATTCAAAATAAAACAAAAAAAAATTCTAATAATATATATTCTAATAATATATATTCTTTACTATCACTTTTTATCAATTTACCACATCCTTGCTGAATAAAAGTATTGATTTTATTTAAAAAAAAAAGAAAGAAAAAAAATTACTGACACCAAATTACTGACCAGTAGTGTATATTGTTATTACAAAATATTTATATTTTAAAAACATAGCTTCTTCTTTTTTTTTTTTTTTTTATTCATCAAAGTATCCTAAAAAGTATCACATGTTCCTGAAAAAATATTAAGCAGCAGAACTGTTTCCAAATTTGATAATGAATCATCATATTAGAATGATTTCTAAAGGATCATGTGATAATGATCCTAAAAATTCAGCTTTGCATCACAGAAATAAATGATAATTTAAAGTATAATAAATTTAAAAAACAATTATTTTAAATTGTAATAATATATCACAATATCATTTTTTTTTTTCTGTATTTTTGATCAAATAAATGCAGGCTTGATGAGCAGAAGAAACTTCTTTCAAAAACATTAAAAATAGTAATGTTTCCAAACTTTTGGTCTGTACTGTACATTTATGTGCAGATATCAATGTTATTTGGTAGTGTTGAGAGCAGAAGAGAACTGTAGCTAAAACTGTAAAATGCATACGAGCTGCTCAGTCGTCTCATCTTCATCTTTTGCAGACTTCGAAACAGAAGAAGGGGCTCAGAAGTGAGTTTTCTGTTCAGCTCATATCTGTGTTTATGTCTCATATTTTAGTTTAGGGTATGATATGAACTGTGATCTTTCTCCCAGGCTCTATAGATGACGTGTTAGGAGATCTTCTGGGTGATGATGATGATGATGAAGGTATTATTCACAGATCTAGTCACAGTATGTTTAATGGAAGTGAATGAGCTGTACCTGGTGTGAAGGTGAGTGTCTTTGGTCCACAGGTCCAGTGAAGGTGCGCTCACCTGCAGCCGTGTCCAGCAGACCTGCGGCCGTCCTCACGTCCCGCAGCGGCAAGAGGTGAGCGCTGCATCTCTAAGCTGATTGGTTACATTTAATCAGATGGTCTGTGTGAAGCCCTTGTGCTGAGCTTCATTTGGGTAACAACTCATAAGCAAGAACATGTGCAAGTCACATCATAAGATACACATGTAGCACACACAGCTGAATAAACTTCCGCAGCCTGATAACTGAGACACAGATAGTCCTTCACCAGTGTAAACGGCCCATAAACCTGCTTTTCAGTTCGCTTCTGGACGATGATTTCTTCAGTAAACTGGCAGAAGAGGCTGAGAAAGATGAGGTGAGACGCACGCTCACAATAAAAGCTGAAAATACAAGAAAAGCTGCAGAAATTAAACACTTTTAATGGCTAATATTCAATTAAGTTCAATTTATATTTATAAAGCACTTAAAAACTACATAGAATGCTGTAAAAATAAAAGAAATTCAAATAAAACAGTCAAAAGAGTTGTCTTTTATCCGTGTGTGTTTGAAATTCATCATGCATTAATACAGGAAATATGAAGAACTCACGTTTAAATAAATTCTCAAAGCTTAGATTTATTGCACCGTATAGAGTACCGCTCATATACTATTATAATTTTTTAATATTACAATAATATTATTGCAGTATTACAACTCTGGATTAGTTTTTATTTTAGTATTTCTCATTTTCATTTCAACTTTGAAGTTTTAGTGATTTTGCTGTGTGTTTTTGTCATTTTTAAATTAGTTTTTATTTTTCTCAATATGTCTTTGTAGCTTTTATTTATTTATTTTATTTCAGTTTAGTACATCTAGTTAAACTAAATAAAAATGAGAAATATTGCCTCAGTAACAAGTTTTTAATAATATTATGTTTTAGTTAATGTTTACTTTAGGTAACTTTTTATGGTTTTAGTTTACAGTAATAACCCTGTGTCTACTAAACTGGAAACAAAGCCCCTCAACGCTTCCGTCTCTTCTATAAATCTTAATTACATCTGTTTGCGTTTGTGTCTCAGGGCTCTGACGTGTCTGAGGCTGATCCTGCCGCTCTGCTGGACAGCATGAAGGTAAACCAGGCTGCTGCTCTCTGATTGGCTGAAACATGAGCTATGACATCAAAGTGATGCCGTCATTCTGATTTTGTTCGTTCCAGAACATGGATGACATGGATGCAGATCTGTTCAGCTCCAAGAAGAAGCCGAGCTCGGCTCCTGTTCAGAGGAGAGACTCCAAAAGAACCGGAGACAAGAGCAAACCCACCGGTGCATTTCTGTACACTGAGGTTTAACTAATGATCTGATTCTCAAATGACCGTTTTTAAAGTGTTTCATGTGTCTTTACAGAAGACACGGTTCCTGAAGACAAAAAAAAGCCCAGTTCTGCTCCGGCCTCCACAGCGAGAGCTTACAAGAAGTTCAGCTTTCTGGGTAAGTGACAAAACCAGTGCTGCTTCTCTTGACAGCATCTTACAGGTCAAAATGCTTCATGAGGGTTCTGAGGAATGATTTTTCCCATTTTCACGCTGCATGTGGTTCAGATGATGAAGGTGGAGGTCTCGATCCTCCTGATGAAGGTAGCCAAACACAGAGGGACAGTTGAGCTTTTCGCAAAAACTTAGTGAAAAAAACACCTCTGTAAACTCTGAAGTTAAACTTGATGGCTGTTCTTTGTATTTCACAGATAAAGTGGACGATTCGTTGGATGATTTACTGGATGATCTGGAACACAAGCAGAAGACGACTAAGAAAACCGAGCCTCCGTCCTCTTCCTCACCAGCCGCTCCTCAGAAAACAGAGACGGGTGAGAGAGCCGTGACGTCTCACTGAAACAGAAGATGAACCCAGCAGCTCGTCGACGTCTCTGTCTGTTTCTGTGTGTTTTAACAGCAGCTGCTGTGAAGAAGAGAGATGATCTGACGTTTGATGACGATGAAGATGATCTGATGGACGCTCTGGGCTTCGGAGGAACACACAAAACACAAGGAAACGGAAAGGCACAGAAAAAAGACAGGTAACGTGTCTGCAGACCTGAATTAAGGCAGTTTGTAGGAGGTTTGGATAAAACCAGTTAAATGTCCTGTTTATAACATCAAAATTAAAATGAACAACATGGGACAGTTAAGAAAAAACCCTGTTAATGTAGATTAACATTATATGCAGATTACTGACATAACTGTACAACCCGTCCTCTGTGATCAGTGATCCTCCTCTGAGAGCTCGCACACGACTGGATGAGATCCTGGGCCGAGGAACGTCTCCTCGTCTGCTGGAGAGACCCGTCACGGGAGAGAAGAAAGACACGCCACAGCCTGAGAAACAGCCGGAGAAGAGCTCTGCTGGAAAAGGTGATACAGTCTCAAATGATACTGACTTAACAAATGCATGAATTCAAACCAAGCTCTTGAAATGGATGAATAAGCTGTACCCTCTGGTCCTGCTCCCGCAGTCTCTCTGATGGATGAGGAGGACTTCACATTCGGCTCCTACCAGCCCACCATGGGCTCGACTCCAGAGGGCCGGCAGTCCCGCAGACAGTCGGTCAGGTGAGATGAGTCAAACAAGAATTTGACATGTTTACTGAAAGCTGACTAAATGCAAACTTTCTAAAATGATTTCATGTTAACACAATAGGATGTAGACAAAATGTTACACAATATTTACTCTGTGTATTAAAATATACAGTTATAACAATGCTATCTGTAGATTTGATTCTTATAATACTAATATTGCGTTAATTAATAATAAAGGTATTTACATTAACCTCTTACTGAATTAATGTAAAAAAAAAAATCACATTTAATACAATGTTTTTTAAAAATTAAAATCAATCAAAAAAAAATGTATTGATGTAATATAATTTAGTAATAAAATGCAAGACCTCAACTTCCTAAAATTTCATGTCTACCCATTAACACAATACAATATGCACAGAAAATTGATTCAAAAACAAAGAAAAATATAATAATATAAATAATAACAAAAGTATCTGTAGATTTTTTCCTCAATAATGCAGTCAAATGAATCATTGTTACTGTATTAATATTCAAAATATCTTTAATATAATGATTAAAATTAAATCAGTTAGTTAAAACAAAATATAAATATTACAATAATACATGAATACTTCACAATTAATGTAATATCATTACTTTTCATTATTTTTTAATACACTAAATTCTTTTAATTTAACTAAATTCAAGATCTTGACTTCCTAAAGTTTATATCTACTAACACATCTATTAACACAACACAAGATGTACGCATATTGATCTTTCTACACAATATTTCCTGAACATTCACTAAAATATTCAAAAATAAAGATGAATAATATTGCTATTATTAGATTCTGCCCTCATAATGCAGTAAAATTAAAATTAGTTAATTGAAAGGCCATACATTTACCATAATGTATGAATACTTCACAATTTATGCAATACATCATTTTAAAATTATATTTTACATTAAAAGAATGCACGATGTCAACTTCCAGAAGTCATTTAATTTTTACCTATTAACACGAAACAACAAAATGTCCACAAAATTGATTCTTTTACAAATGATTAGCTTAAAATTAGCTAAAAAACAAAAAAACATGAACCGTATCAATACTTTTTCAGGATGGAGGCAGGCAAGCAGATTTACCATCATAGTTTGTTCTGCATTGTTTATACATCTGTATATTTTATATTACTGTATACTCAGTGTTGCTCTGTATGATGTCAGATTCTCGACTGAAGACGTGAGCGTTCACTCGCCCGAACACAAACCCAAACCCTCCACACGCGCCGCCCGGCCCAGATCAGACTGGCTCGGCCTGAAGCAGGATGAAGAGGAGCAAAAGATGAAGGAGGAACCCAAACAATCTGCACCAGAGACCCTGAAGCCCCCGGCGTCACCCTCCACAGCGGCCCGTAAAGAGACACCCGCTTTAAACACAGCAGATCCCCCGGGAGCACCCTCGTCTCCTAAAACCCTCTCAAAACCAGTGAAGAGAGACGAGGACGAGGAAGACGACTGGCTCGCCGGAGCGCTGAGCCGCAAGAAAACACAGTCAGTCAGCCAATCAGAGGACAGAGAGAGGAAACAGGAAGTTTCATCAGGTCTGGGGGAGGAAGTGGACGTGTTTGTCAGGTGAGCGTTTTTAATGAATGTGGGATAGGAATGGATAATGAAGCACTAAGAGTTCTCAACGTGTGACGTATTTGCAGCTCTATATCAAATGTGCCTTTAGCCCCACGAAGACGTCAGGACGAGTCTCCCGTCCCAAACCCAGAGCTCAGGTACAGTCAACACAGAGTCAATCACTGCTGTCAATGTGATTAACACTGGACTAAATGAAGTGTGTGTGTGTGTGTGTGTGTTTCCAGCAGAGAGTCTACTGGCGTCTCCATCCAACACAACGCAAGCTCAGAAACTCAACTCAAACCTGGTACAGTGAAACACAGCACTGTTAAACCACACACTACACTCTAAAATTTCAGGTTTTAGAGTTTTAAAATTGAGATTTCAATTTGTGAAAAAAAATTTGATAGTGAAATATAAATGTAAATGAAGGAAATAAAATGGGAGATTATATTCTGCATAAAGAAAGCACATATTCTATAGTGTGAAAATAATGTTTTTAAAACGGCTGTTGTTTCAGTGTTTCCACAGAAGTCTCCTGCAGAGGGCGCTGTACCTGCGACACAAACACACACACCTCTGTCTGCAGACAGTCTTCAGCAGCTACTCATACAGCAACAGGTTACACACACACACATATAATACAAAACATGCTGTAATGGTGATTAATGTCATGTAATGAAGGGTTGTGTGTGTGTGTGTGTGTGTGTGTGTAGCTGGCTCAGTCTCAGCTGTGGGGTCTGAGCGGCTCTCTGGACTCACAGAGACTCAGGGACACGGACCATCAGCATGACGTGACGTCACTGCAGAAACGCATCATTCAGCTGGAGGGACAGGTACAGTTACCTCAGACTGATTGTTCAGGACACTCCCGCTGAATGCAGGAACTGAGATCTTCAAGCGTCTGTGTTCAGGTGAGGAGTTTACAGCTGGAGAGAGACCAGAATCAGATGCTGTTAGAGAGCGTTCAACAGAGACACAAACAAGACACTGAGCTCATGGAGAACATGCACAGGTAACACACACACACACAGAGGTAACACACACACACACACACACACACACACACACACACACACAGAGGTAACACACTCTCTCTCTCTCACACACACACACACACACCATCTCTCTCTCTCTCACACACACACACACACACACACACACACACACACAGAGAGGTAACACACTCTCTCTCTCTCACACACACACACACCATCTCTCTCTCTCTCACACACACACACACCAGTAAGAGTGTCATTTGGCATGATGTATGTGCTCGTCTCAGAGCTCGTGTGAAGCTGCTGGAGGAATCGGCTGCTCAGCGAGAGCTGCGCTCGCGGCAGGAGAACGAGGACCTGGCGGAGAGACTGGCTGTGGTCACACGTCTGGTGGAGCAGGAGAGAGCAGAGATGCAGGCGCAGCAGCAGCGCAGACTCACGCAGTGTCAGCAGGACAGAGACAGAGAGGTGGAGAGACTCAGAGACCTGCAGAGGTGATGCACACACACACTCCATGAAAGTTAAAAGTGTTCATTTAATTCATTATTAGCATTTCATAATAATAATGATAATGATGGAAAAAAAAAACTTTAGCGCAAAGTTAAGTCCTTTAAAGCTGACCATGGTTACAGAAAAAGTGTAAAACAGGCCTGTTTCATTAACATGTCACAGGAAGTCCATCCTGGAGATGAAGAGAGATCATGAAGAACAGATCCAGCGTCTGAAGAAACTGAAGGACGAGGAGATCGACGCGGTGACCAGCGCCACGTCTCAGACCAGGTGCTGCATGTCACAGACGAGACGTCCCTCAGCGGTTTGAGCTGGATCTCACGGAGCTTCTGTGTGTGTGTGTGTGTGTGTGTGTGCAGGTCTCTGACGGTGGTCATCGAGCAGATGGAGCAGTTCTCCCACAGGCTGGGCGATCTCTCGTCTCGGGTGGAGAGTTCACATGAAAACACAGCGCAGGGACTGGAGATCGGAGCCAGACAGAGAGACCAACAGCTCAGAGGTACAAACACAAACATCTCCAGACCTGTGCAGAACAGATCAGCGGATCTAACTCTGTCATTCACTCCCAGTTCTGCAGGAGCGCTTGAGTCAGCAGCAGCGTGAGATGGCCGAAGAGAGGTCACGACTCAAAGAGGTCATCGCCAAGATGGACACACAGCTGGCCGAGCAGCAGAGACAGCTGGAGAAGGTCAGGAAACCCCTCTGGATCCACATCACGTGTTAAGTCTGAACATGGATGAGTGTTTAACGTGATGTTACTCTGGTTTGTGTGTTCAGGAGCGCTGGCGGGTCACGTCAGAGCAGGTCAAAGCTGAATCATCTCTGCGAGGACTGGAGGAGGAGAGACGCACCATGATGCAACAGTTCAGCATGGAGAGAGAGGAGCTGGAGAGGGCAAAGGTCAGATGCGAATCGACACGGCATCGCTCATTAAATAAGAAAAAGAACTCTTACTGGACTCATTTCACAAGTCAAGTTAACACCCCATATATACAGTACAGACCAAAAGTTTGGAAACATTGCTATTTTTAATGTTTTTGAAAGAAGTTTCTTCTGCTCATCAAGCCTGCATTTATTTGATCAAAAATACAGAAAAAAGCAGTAAAATTGTGAAATATTATTACAACTTAAAATAATAGTTTTCTATTTGAATATACTTTAAAAAATAATTTATTCCTGTGATGCAAAGCTGAATTTTCAGCATCATTACTCCATCCTTCAGTGTCACATGTAACATCCAGTCTATCACATGATCATTTAGAAATCATTCTAATATTCTGATTTATTATGAGTGTTGGAAACAGTTCTGCTGTCTAATATATTTGATGAATAAAAGGTTAAAAAGAACTGCATTTATTCAAAAAAAAAAAAAAAAAAAATTCTAATAATATATATTGTAATGATATAATTTCTTTACTATCACTTTTTATCAATTTAACACATCCTTGCTGAATAAAAGTATTGATTTTATTTAAAAAAAAGAAAGAAAAAAAATTACTGACCCCAAATTACTGACCAGTAGTGTATATTGTTATTATAAAATATTTATATTTTAAAAAAACATAGCTTCTTTTTTTTTTTTTTTTTACTTTTTATTCATCAAAGTATCCTAAAAAAAGTATCACATGTTCTGAAAAAATATTATTAAGCAGCAGACTGTTTCCAACTTTGATAATGAATCATCATATTAGAATGATTTCTAAAGGATCATGTGATAATGATCCTAAAAATTCAGCTTTGCATCACAGAAATAAATGATAATTTAAAGTATAATAAATTTAAAAACAATTATTTTAAATTGTAATAATATATCACAATATTACATTTTTTTCTGAATTTTTGATCAAATAAATGCAGGCTTGATGAGCAGAAGAAACTTCTTTCAAAAACATTAAAAATAGTAATGTTTCCAAACTTTTGGTCTGTACTGTATATTTATTACATTTTATATGAATCATATATTTGATTAAAACAAGACGTTGTTTAACACCATTAGTATAAATACAGTAATGGGATTTCTGAAAAATAATCAGGCTGGATGACGTGTGTCTGAAATCACAGTATAATTAAATCTGTCTGTCTGTGTCAGAGCGCTCTGCTGGAGGAGCAGCAGTCCGTCATGCAGCACTGTGCAGAAGAGCGCAGGAAGCTGGCGGCCGAGTGGAGCCGCTTTCACTCGCAGGAGAAACTGCGTCAGGAGCACGTCGAGAGAGAGGCCAGCCGAGCCATGGAGAGAGACGCACACAGAGAGGGGTCCATCATCAGCATGGCACAGGTCAGCACAGCACCGCCAGTTCATAGCACAGTACAGGCCAAAATATGGATCATGCTGTTATAGCTAATATTAATCGAGATGAACAATACAGACAGTTTTGAACCTATATGAGCCTAAAAGTGATAATGAATTGAGCTAGATGCTGATGTTTACATGCAAACACAAACAGCACAATGCTAAGTCATACAGTAGTAGTGTGTCTTAGTACTATGAAAACATATTTGTGATTTATATCACTATTTTTCACTTTTTATGCACAATTCCAAGTTATCTTATTATTGGAAGTTAACATATCAAAATAAAGCAATATTTTTGGTTCAGCCAAAATAGCTAAAAATAAACAAATACATTTTCCTATGTGTAATAAATGAATAATAACAATTCAGTACAGCGAAAATAGCTAAAAATAAATGAACATGCCTCATCTAAGTGCAAACATCTTGCTTTTGTTACATTTTTTGTTATATGTTGCAAATTATGATTTTTTGTTACTTGCATTCTATGATCTAAAGTCACAATTAAAATCAGAATTTTAGTTGAAAGTTGAAAACCTCTAAGAAATGTTAGAATTCTGAGGAAAAAAGTCTAAATTGCAAATATATAAAGATATAATATTTTACATTAAAGAGTTTAGATTAAATGTACATTTTAATATTAACAAAGAAACCTTTTTCAAAATGCAGAATAAATAAAAAGTGATATTCAATGAAAAAAAATGTTTTAGGATGATTTTTTATATTCATATATAATATTTTAGTAGTATAGTATTAGTACAATATAGTGTATTATGTTTTAGTATTTATTAATATTTTAAATTTAGATGTGTTTAAAAAGTAAGTATAAACTAAATTTAAATTCAAATTTCTAAACTAAATGTAGTTTAAATTGTATTGATTTTAAAATGTGCTTTTGCCATTTTTAGTAGTTTTTTAGTTTAAGGTCATCAAATATTTAAAATTATTTTATTTCAGCTTTATTTGAATTAAAGAAGACTATTTTAATAGATTTAGTTAAAAAACAAGACTGCCAACGTACAATACAAGATAAGTTTATACAGTCAGCCGCAGGTGGTCAGAGGAGAGCGGTTCACAAGTGAGAGGGACTGGTGACATCAGATGAGAAAGGAAGGCGCAGTGATTAAATCACATTTTTCTGGTGTGATACTCAGGAGCAGGCGGATCTGAAGCTGCGCGCCGGAGAGCTGAAACAGAAGGAGGAAGCGCTGCTGCGAGAGAGAGACGGTCTGGAGAAACTGAGACAGGAGCTGGACGCTGAGAAAGACAGACTGAGCGCCACGGCTCTGAGACTCAAGACACGAGCGCAGGAGGTGGAGGGCTTCAGTAAGGTAAAACACTGCAGCAGCAGATCTGTGTGTGTGTGTGTGAGAGAGCGCTGATCGCTGATCCTGTGTCACAGCTGGCGTCCGAGCGCTTTGAGGAGGGAGAGCGAGCGCTGCGAGAGGCCAGACAGGTGGAGGCCGAACATCAGACACGACTACGCAACATCCACACACAGATGGAGAGACTACGACAACAGGAGCACAGCCTACAGCAGGTCTCACACTGACCACAAACACTGTCACTAAATGACTTTAAAATAAAGAAATGGAAACGATATATGGGTCAAACACAAAAAAGGGGTTTCTAGCATTAAAACAATGCAAGTTTAATACAGCTTCACATTTCTTACATGTGCTAGAATGTGTCCTGTTTATTTTTTCTGAGCAAAAAAATAATGACTATCATACATTTACAATGATTTACAGAGGAGACACACTAAAAATCCAGCTCCCCGGGCGCTGGATATAGCTGCCCACTGCTCCGGGTGTGTGTTCACGGTGTGTTCACTTCTCACTGCTGTGTGTGTGCACTTGGATGGGTTAAATGCAGAGCACCAATTTCGAGTATGGGTTACCATACTTGACAAATGTCACGACTTTCACTTTCATGTCTTTCATTGTAACAATAGTTTATAATAGTTTACCGATTCAAATGGACTGTGCAATCAAACTAATTCATTAAGATGAACCAGACTTCCCAAAACTACACACAGTCTAAGAGAGAGGATATTTAGGAGCATGTGTGACTGTGTTGACAACAGTTTTGTGATTCCACACCACTGTTTGATGGTGCTGGTAAAGCCGCACTGTACTGAAAACAGCTGAACTAATGATAAATGATGTAGTTCCTCATGGCTGTGTAACTCTGCTGGTGTGATCTGCAGGAGCGTCTGAGGATGACGGATCATCACAGAGACATGGAGCGACTGAGACACACTCTTCCCGTCCATCCAGGGACGTCAGCACCTCTCATCACAGGTAATCTGTTCATACAGACTCACCACAGGCGTTCAGTGTGTCAGACAGTCAGTCATGTGTGTGTGTGTGTGTGTTTGTCAGATTTCTCTCCAGTGTTAGCCAGCACACACCTGAGCCCCGCTGTGAACCCGCTGCCCGCTGAACTACACGCCCGCCTCGCCCTCATCAAACACACCGCTGAGAAGGTACAGAAACACACGTTCACTTCAGTTCCCCAGTGATGACGCTTTCTGATGCATTAGAGAGGACTGTAACCATTCAAATGACCACTGCAGTAAAACACTCCACATTAAAGAGGTTTAACATGTTCAACTAAAAATAAGCTCAAGGGTGTATTATATGCATGTATGTATACTCATAGTATGTGCAAAAATGCATGAATAAATTAATAAATACTTAAAAAGGGAAAGGTATCACCATATAAACAAACCAGAACAATCCTCACATAAATGGCAAGTTTCTGAACTACTCCAGTGAAAAATTAAAATAACGATTCGGTCTCCAAAAAGCAAATATTCCAATATGCAGCAAAAAATAAATAAATAAATAAATAAATAAATAATTTTTTTTGGACTATTTAACTATTTAGGTTGGAGGCAAAAACCCAATGATGTAAGATACATAACACTAGCATGCTACATAAACATTAAGTACAAAATGAGCTCAAGAGTATATTATATGCATATATATATATATATATATATATAAATGAAGTGAATATTTCAGTGCATAAACAAACAAACAATAACTCTCATAAATGCTAAAAGTTTCTGAACGACCCCAGTCAAAAACTACATATAATGGAAGAAAAAATCCATTGTCAATATTCAAATAACTTAAAAATCTAATTAAAATAATATTGAAAGATCTGACCAGAATTTTGAATACTAGTGAAAAAATGTAAATAAGCAACTATTCAGTGTGACAAGCACAATCACATAAATACATAAACAGAAGAGATCTCACCATATTCCCATTGATGTTGAAGCCAATAATCCAGTCAATCCAGTTTAAATGGCTTTTCTAATCCACTTCAACATAAAATGTAGTCAACTAGAGCAGGTGTAACACATGTAAACCACTGAGCATCAAACAATCACAACAAACCTGTGCACGATTGCTTGTGGCCGGAGTGTGTAGTTATCATAATCATAATCGCTGGTGAACTGTTGAAATCCTGCCGTCTGCAGTCTGAGATTAAATGGCATGGAGGAACTATAATGTTCGGTTCACTTTTGAAATGATTTTTATTTTCCAGCTGATGAACGATAAAAACATTGACAGCCAATCAGAATCCACCCTGCATTCAAAGCAGCAGATGACAAAACTACAGTGCGCACTCATATTAACACATTATCAGCCACTGACTCCCTCCAATCATGACACACTTGAACGCCTTGCGAAATCTTTCTTTCTCAAAACAAATTCACAAGGATTCCTACTAAAATGAATGGATTTTATCATTTAACAGTAAACGTGACCGCACTTTTACCCACAATTCTTAAATAAGCTTTAAATAGCACGTCAATAGATTCTTACAGTGTGTTCTCACAGTATACAAATTCTCAGTTTATTTGCAGAAATATGCAGGATACAGTACAGCTAGTGATTTTTGGGATGAGTTAAACAGATTTTTATTTTAAATATTTAAAAAATGAACAGAAGGCAGTGAGTATGTGTATGTAAAATGCTGCATTACAAACACAGCAATTGTGCTTTGAGATAACGTTCACAACTGCTAACATCTTTTTTGACAATAAATTTAGGTTTTTCATTTATTTGGGACTTAAGTCAGACTATTTTTGGCCCCATTGGTTTCCAATAGAAATCTCGATTATGAGAAAAATCATAGGTTTAATATCTTTAAATCACATGAAGTGTAATAAACTCAAATGCTTATATCTACAGTAACTATAGTCAGCCACAAACCACTAAAATCATTAGGCTGTCCTTTATTTTAACAATTTGCATTTAAGTAATGCCATTATTGCCTCAGAGCAAATATTTCTGCTAAATTGGCAACATCCCACCCATGCTAATGGTTTCTGGCCATTTCTCCAACAGGACAGAGACTTCCTGCAGGAGGAGCAGTACTTCCTGGACACTCTGAAGAAAGCCTCATACAACACATGACCACACAGAGACAGGAATAGTTTTGATATGCTTTATTTGATAATAAACACGGTAAAGAGATGTTTTATGGTCTGACATCAATCTCCAGCATTCACGGTCCCCATGGAGCGTATCTGCAAAAATTGAAAAACCAGTCACTTCAGTTAAAAAATGGTTTTTAAAAAAAAAAAAAAAAAAAAAAAAAAAAAAAAATACACATTTAACAAGCCTCAGGTACCAAAACTCCACATGTGTTTTTCAGACAGGGATAACTTCTCTCATCACAGGCTTGAATGAATAAACCTAAACGCTGACCTTGGGTCAGATTTTCTTTATAACAGACTATTCTGACCAAAAAGCATTGAATTACACCACTTACAACCCTGAATTTATAGTAAAACACTACTTGTACGTACAGCTCCGTATCCAAGTGAATCAGGACACTCCATGATGGTTTCAGCTCCATCTGTACAGAGAAAACACATCAGATGGGTTAGTTAAAGCTTACAGAAGCACGCTCATCTCAGGAAGATGCAGCCAAACAGAATTAAAGGTTAAGAGCTCTACCTGATCAGTGCAGAATCAGCGTTTAGATACAGACGTTCACCTGTTGAGAGAAAAATCACTTGATCAGATATCTCCTGTCTCCAGAACAGACTGATGCACCTCACATCTGCTCGTTGTGTCTCAGAATGAGTTTGCTTTGCCCTCGTCAGTTCTCGCATCAGACGGCACTTCCTATATAGCAGTTTCATCACAGAACACAACCCCACCATCAATCAATACCTCGTGCATCTGAGGAACAAATGCCTCTAAATACACGAGTCAAAAAAAAAAAAGTACCCCAGATTCAGTTCAGTAATAAACTATGTATAAACGAACTTAACCAAGTTAAACCTCTAATGACTTAAGGTGTTCCTTAATGTTAGATTTTTACATTGAAATGCACAAAAAATACATCTGAATACCCACCATTTTCATGACCTGCGCGTGATCATCACACAGTAAATCAGCCAGCAGATAATCACGAGCACGTGAATCCAGCCTGCAGAAAAACAAGGAGGAAACCCGTGAAAACCACTGCTGTGCTTAATATCAGCGTCAAATCAATAAAACCAGCTTTGAACGAGACTTACATTCATCACGGTGGCTTGCGCGCGCTGCGATGGGATCCTCGCGTGTAATTCATTATGAACATGCTTTATTTGAGCGGCTCTGTCCTCTCTGTTTGGGGAAGAACAACCACTCACGTGCTGCTGAGAGAAAGAGAGCGAGCGGCAGAGAGCGTCCGCTTTTATAGCGCTGGAGCGTCACGACCCACGTGACTATGGCTGTGTTCCACTCGGTAGTGATCATCCATGTGCCCTGCTCCCTTCAAAGCTGAGTTTTGGAGGGTTCAAAGGTGTAGCGTTCAAAATAACGGTCACTCGGAACTCACTTATTAAGAAACATATATCGAGTTCTGTCTGGAATGATCCTACAGCGCAGCTTTCATTAGTGTCTCCTTCTAAGTGCCCTTCGAAGGCAGCATTAATGAGTTTGGCACGTTGGAAATGCCATGTGGAAACCGTGATGCGTGCTGGGAAAATGAAGCGCTTTATAAAATAAAGGTATAAGAAATAACATTTAAAAAAAACATATTCACATTATTGCTACGTATTTGTAATTATAAATTTTAAATATATGTGAAAAATGTGATTTCTCTATCCACTGCACAATTTAACATGTTTTCACCCCCTATTTAGATTTACAAAATAAAGGTCATTAAAACAATGAACAACTTGGCTAAATGAACGTTTTTTTTTTGTTTGTTTTTGTTTTTTTTTATATTTAAAAAGTCACATAATTGCATATAAGGTAATGGGTAATAAAAGTAAACATACCTTATTTGTAAAAACTAATTAAGTCTATATCTAATGTAATGTTATGTGAGCTTCACATATGTTCCACATTTTGATGCACAGACAGACCATTTTCTTTCCAAAGCATTGTTTTTACAGAAATGATAATCAGTGATAATAAGATGACAAATATGACCAGTCTGCAACATCAAGAAGCAGAAAGAAATGAACAAAACAAGTGTTTGAAAATGACCGTGCTAACCAAGGGAAGATGAAGTCCAGTCTCACAAATCTTTGTTTTCACCTGTCGTGGTTTAGTAGGCTATACTGGTTTCAAACAATATCTGTTGGTTAACAATTTAACACAATTAATCCACATGGGTTTTCAGACGAGATTTGAACTGAGAGCTTGAGTATTTTACATAAATATCAGTTTATATACAGTGCCCTCCATAAGTATTGGAACAGTTAAGACAGATTTGTTCTGTTTGCTGTGGAGTCAAGAAATCTGTAAATATGATTTAAAGATGAATATGAGACAAAACTACAGAATGTCACATTTTATTATTGGGTGATTCAACACAAAGATGTTTTACCAGCTAAGAAGATCAGCACTTTTAGAGTTTCATCTCCCTATCTGATGTGAGCATAAGTATTGGAACAGTTGCCTCACAGGCCTTTCTAAGTGTTCAGCTGTGTCCTGTTGCATTAATTCTTCAGATATTAAAAGCAGGGGATGTGTCTTATCAGTTATATCCATTGCTTCTGCATTCTAACTCTTGTATTCGATGATGACACACACAAACCAGGATGAAGACGAGGAAACTGACTCTGAAAGAAAAGCAAGAGTTTGGATGCTAAAAGAAAAGAGGAAGTCGATTAGAACTAAAGGAAAAACAAAGGGCATGGAGAAATCAAGAGTTTGGAAACTACCGGCGACATCAGAAACCAACGACGACCTGATCAGCTGAGAAAATCAACAGTAGCTGATGACAGATGAATAATAAAAGCTGTGAAAATTAACCCTAAAATACATGTCTGTAAAATCACCAACAACCTCCAGAATGCTGGGGTGATGCTCTGTCCATCTACAGTCCGGAGGAAAATTTGACACAGAATTACAGAAGTTACACAGCAAGATGCAAACCTCTGATCAGCACCGAAAATAGAAAGGCAAGATTCTTCACAAAGATGGGCCAGTAGAGTTTTGGAACTGAGTTGATGGACTGATAAGACAAAGATTAACCTTACCTAAGTAATTGGAAAGAAAAGTGTGGAGAAAAAAGGGAACTGCAAATGATCCTAGGCATACAACCTCATCTGTAAAGCTTGGTGGAGGTGGTGTCATGGCATGGGCATGCATGGCTGTCTCTAGAACAGGACCTCTTCATTTTAATGATGACTTGATGTATTATGGCAGCAGCAGAATTAATTTGGAAGACGTACAAAATCATCTTTGTTACCAATATTCAAGAAAATGCCACCAAACTCATTAGAAAGCACTTCATATTAGATCAGGACAATGACCCAAAACACCCTGCCAGTTCAGTCAAGGACTTTATCAGGGCAAAGAAATGTAAAGTCTTAGATTGCCCAAATCAATCTCCAGATTTAAATCTGATTGAACATTAATTTCATCAGCTGAAGAGAGAGACTAAAGACACAAACTCCCCAACAACAAGCAAACAGTTGGAATTGGCTGCATTAAAAGTGCTGGGGAAAAAGCATTTCAAAGCATAAGACCAAGAGTCTGCTGATGTCTATGTGTTGCAGACTCACTGCTCTGATCGCATGCAAGGGATCTGCAACTAAATATGAGCTTTTAATCTTTTACATCTGCCTTAAATTCAGCTGTTCCAATACTTATACTCACATCAAATAGAGGGATGACCTAATAATAAAATGTGACCTTTTTATTTGGTAAAAACATGTATGTCTCAAAGACCTCTTTGTGACATCTGTAGTATCTCTTTCTCTTTGTGTGTTGTAGCTATATTTAGTTCACTATAGTCTACCCTACATTATATTAATATAAGATTTTTTTGGGGGGTAGAGCTGAAACCACATTATATTAATATAAGATTTTTTTGGGGGGTACATCCAAAACCTCACTTCATAACTTTCACGCACATCCTCTAAATACACAATTGGGGGGTAGAGCTGAAAGCGTACTTCATTATTTTTACGCACAGCCTTTCAATACTTCATTTGATAGCGTGCATGTACATTTGCGAATGACACATGCGCACTAGAAATTTGATCCTTGTATAGCCTGCTCTTTTTCTCTCCAAACTTAATGAGTGATTAAAATGTTTTTATACTGGTGTAAACTAGAGTATCAGTAAAAATATAAAATATATACACTCTTCACTTTGATCAATTAGTAATTTTGGTCGGCCGGCCACTCCTGGGAAGGTTCACCACTGCTCCCAGTTTTCTCCATTTGTGGATAATGGCTCTGACCGTGGTTCACCGGAGTCCCAAAGTCTTAGAAATGGCTTTATAACCCTTTCCAGACTGATACATGTCAACTATTTTGTTTCTCATCTGTTCTTGAGTTTCTTTAGATCGTGGCATGACGTGTTGCTCTTGAAGCATGCTTCACTTTGTCAGACAGGTTCTGTTTAAATGATTTCTTGATTTAGCAGGTCTGGCAGTAATCAGGCCTGGGTTTGGCTAGGGATATTAAACACAGATTTCTAAAATAATGTGGTTAATCACAGTTCTTATTCATATTTTGTTGTTGTTGTTTTTTTGCATATTGGAATCATGAAAGAACTGTGATTAACCACATTATTTTAGAAAGCTGAGCAGATATATTATACTATGGTAATTCTGTGTTTTTATTGACATGATATGTCATAATATTTTTTATATGTAGCCTATTATGGTAACTGTGATGTTTTTGATTGGATATGTGTTATTGTAGCATCACTGTTATACTGTTATAGTTTCATTAATATTGTAAATTAGTTTTTTAGTTTGGACTCTAGTTAGCTTGATTTTTTTTTTTTTTTATAATTTAAATAATTTTAAATGTTTTGGTCATTTTTTAAACTATCTATCATCTTTATTATTATTATTTATTTCTCTTTTTATTTTATTTTTTATTTTTTTATTTTTTTATTTCAAGTAACATATTTTCTCACCTTTTTAAATTAGTTGTTTTAAATTGGATTTTATTTAGTTTAAATAATTTTTTTCCAAGTTTTTTTTTTTTTTTTTTTAGGTATAGTTAAAGATAATAATGTTGATTAATCTTTTTTTTTTTGGATATGTACCACGGTAGGTAAAAGTGTTTTATTCATTCACACATGGTCATGGTATAACTTCAGAGATTACAGTCCTCACACAGCGTTTGTTAGTTAAATCACATCTCAGGAGTGTCCGAGTGTCACGGTCACGCCCTTTGCCTCCGTTATTTTAATGTCATGCCGCTTTTCCGTCACTAGGGAGAGATATGAACTCTCTCTCCCCCGCGCGCGCACACAAGCACACACACACACACACACACACACACACAGATGCACATGTGTTTAAAGAGCGTCCCGCGGCAGCACGCACTCACTGCAGCATCGTCCCGCCGCGGGATGGATGAACCGGACGCGGCGCCTCAGCGGAACGGGTCCGCCGCGGGCGCGCGCATGCACGGTTTGTTCACGGAAGAGGACACCGGGCGGCTCACAGTCGCGCTGACTCTGTCGGACAGCTGCCTGACGGTCCAGACGATCAGCTGCGCTTCAGCGCCGGAGCACCTGGACCTGCGCGACTGCCTGGGGAGCCGCGCGCACCGGGGCGAGGCGCAGGGCGCGCAGCTCTGCTTGTATTTCTACCCGTACCGGCGCCGCTGGATGGCCTCGGGTCCGGTGCGCCAAAGGGACGAGCGGCGCTTTCGGCTCGGTACGGAGGGAAGCGATGAGGACGCGAGCCTGCGCGAGGCGGAACGGTGGGCGCGCGCCATCAACACCGCGCGGCGTCCGGAACACACGCACGGTGAGAAACCAACTTAATACGGAGCTCAAACTCTCGTTCACTCAATAGACAGGTGAAACTTGTCTTCTGAAAGGTGTCTTCTTCATGAGCGCGTTCGGTAACGCTTCGGAACAAGAACATCAACAAACATTACACCTCAGCTACGAAATAAATAATAGATAAAAATAGAAACCATTACAGAAATAATGGTTTCCACTACAAATACCATAACAAACCATCAACTTAAAAAAAATGGTTTCCTGTAATGAGTTTTAGGACATATGCCATTAGAATTTATTGGATTTAACAAGCCACTAATAGAAGGCGACCAATTACCAGAGACCCACAGTGTCCATTACAGTTTCCATTAAAACCAGTGAAATTCCCATTATAGTCCACATTCTGTGATGATTTCTATTGTTTTGTTGTTTTTTTCAGTAGGGACAACTCTTTAAAAAGAAGATTATGCTATACCATGTTTTTTTGCAGATATATCTTGATATGTTGAGGTTGTCAGTGCCATGGTGCATAAATACGTCAGTCATTCAGTGTTTGTATTTTGTGTTGTCATCTCTGTACCATGGTACTACCACAGTCCTTTCTGTAAACAGGCTATATCCAGCAGTATTAGCTGTTAGAAGCAGTGACTAATAAAAAGCACAGTGAAAATACAGTGATACCATGCAAACGGTATGTGAACTCGGTAATCATTCAGTGGGGAATATTTTCTGTGTGTCAGCGTGACATGCCTGTTCCTTACATTCACACGCGGCTTCACCTGTTCAGTGTGTGACGATGAGGTGTGACAGTTTGCCAGGAGGAGAATATGAGAGCTAGATGACATCCTGAACTAGTCTGACCTGCTGGATGACAGTCGTTACTGTAACGTATGTGGTAGTTCAGGACTGCTTAGCTATAAACCTGAAGTGTGTGTGTGTGTGTTTAACATCTGATAGAGACAGACATGATCTTGTTGTGTGTAATTCATGAGTTACAGTGCATGAGATGATGCTCAGATGTGAAGAGATGCTGAGAGGACATGAGGTGTCACCCGCAGACGTATGGGACACGTCCATCTCCATCTGTCCACCCTCATGTCCAACACTGAGGGGTTTAACCCTGTGAAGCCTGACATGAAACATTAGTGGAAAAATTTACTGAACCTTTACACCAGAGAAATCTTTGCATGTGTGTCTTTTGTTGAGTATCATATTTAATTAGTCAGGCTTTTATGACTCATATAGTATAGTGAGAATATGGAGGAAAAAAATTGTAAAATGATATTTAAATGCTTAGTTTTATAAACAAAGCTATGTAGCTTCAGAACATGTAATGCTATACAATACAGTGATACCTGGAGATAATAATCATTCCTCAAAAGGTTTGAGATGTTTGCAAGGTTTGGAGCGATCATTCCTTTTACTGAGGAACAGTGAAAGTGAAGGTTCTGGAAACAAACGCTTCTCAAAAGATTTTACAGCAAAAACACACACGGAGCACTAGCTGAAGCCAGACGTTTGTACAATTACTTGCTAATAAGGTCTAAACTATTAATCAGATGACAGATGGAATGTAGTTTGTGAACAACAGGTTTGTCAGAATTTGTTTTGATGATGCTGATCATGTTTTAGAGGCCTAGTAATTTGAGTATCAAATACACAGTTGGCTTTATAGGGTTAAACTAATTTTTCAAATGGTGTTTTAAAATCAATCATCACTGTTATGGTTTCTTTAGACAGTATCTAGTTGTTTTATGCAACAAGACAAAACTGTTCTGGCATCATTTAGGCAACAGATATTGTAATTATGTCAAGCATAAACAATTCAGCTGTTTAAATCTTTGATCACATAAAAATAGGACAGACTCTTCCTGCAAGTTTCGCCGGATGCCGTTCATGACAGTTTCTCTGTTTGTGCTATAAAAAGCTGAAACACACACCGGAGACTCCGTACGGCACAGACTGCTCGTTCCAGCAGATATTTGATCAGGACGAGACACATCTGGCCTTCTAGAACTGAGGAACGAGGAAGTTCTGAATGATGAGGTCGTTTTAAATGATTCTAGGTTACCATGGTAACTCGGAATTCTAGTTAGAGGAATAGTGAGGTACCGTGAGGACAAACAAACCTCTCCCCAATGTGTTTATGAAAAATAAAATGAAAATTTGCTAAACAAATACTCATCCTCAGGCTGTCTAAGATGTAGATGAGTTTGTTTCTTCATCAGATTTGGAGAAATGTATCATTTTATTACTTGCTCGCCAGTGGATCCTCTGCAGTGAATGGGTGCCGTCAGAATGAGAGTCCAAACAGCTGATAAAAACATCACAATAATCCACACCACTCCAGTCCATCATTTAATGACTTGTGAAGAAAAAAAAGAGAAAAGCTGTGTGTTTGTAAGAAACAAAACCATCAAGATGTTTTTTTTACTTTGCATGGTTAAAAAACAAACAAACAAAAAAACCGAGTCCATAATCCATAATAATACTTCCTGTAGTGAAAAAGTCCATGCCCTGTTGTCTCTAACATCACAATCCACCCACATATTTGACTGTTTTGGCTTGTAAATGGTGCTTAATATGTGCAGATTTCTCTCCTGATTCACTTAAACTGAAGGAAGTAGTATTATGGATTATGGACTTGTATTTTAGTCAGAATCAACTATTTCTAAGTTAAAAACATCTTAGTTATGGATTTGTTTCATTCATACACACAGCTTTTCACTTCACACGATGTTAACCGATGGACTGGTGTTGTGGTTTTGTTTTTTCTATGTTTTTAATCAGCTGTTTGGACTCTCATTCTGACGGCACCCATTCACTCCAGAGGATCCACTGCTGAGTAATTTTCCGTTGTGGGTGAACTTTTTCCTTAACACATTGGTAAGAGGTTTGTTTGTCCTCACAGTGCACTCAATCATGAAAAGAATGAGCCAAACCAAATAACTCCTTGCGGCAAAATATCTCTGCAAAGACATCAAAGAATTCATAACAATGCATATTCATCTACGTATGTGCATATTTATGATGGTTGTAATCTCTATATTTCTGTATAGTTCTTTGAGTATTTCTGCAGCCCAAGACAGTGGTATTTATACAAAATTAAAGACAACGATAGCAGTGTCTGAGCTTTCTAGATATTGTAAATAGCTCTTGACTAAGTTACTGTAATATGTAAACAAGTTCAAGTAAATCTATGTCTTGATAGTCTTTAAAGATAAGTGTTTAATTTCTATACCACTAACAGCACCAAACTATGGCCATATTTACATTCAGTGCTGGACCGCTGCGGGCACAGCTTGCCATCTACTGCTCACAGGCTCAATCATACTGCAAGCATATGTTTAATTGATGAGTTTGTTCCACCATGTGTGATCCGCAGCAGATGATAATACACTATTTAACAGAATACATGTATTTTAAATGAGCCTCTCCTGTATGGAGAACAGTCACATGTGAAGATGCCCAGAAAATAAACGCAAAACGTGATTCATTCTTCATCTCTGAGAGCCGAGATGCTCAAACCGATAGATGACGGCAGTGTAAACAGGTATCTGGGGCTGTTTTTATAGAGGGAGGCTTTGTGTTGTATTGTGTTATTGTCATAGAAGTTTACAGTACTTCAGGGGAGATATTTAAAGAGGGCGTATTGTACATTATTTAATCATTTTAGGCCCACTTATGTTTTTTTTTTTTTTTTTATCTAAACAGTCAATATTTAGTTTTTTTGTGATCCATTTCCCATCCTCCGCCCACGGTCTGTTAGTGAATCCATACTGCACACTGGACTGGAAATACGATCTGCAGACCTCTGAGCTGAATGAATGATTTTATGGGACTTTCCAGGAGTAAGAGCGTGCAAATGATATTTATCAGTCTGTGTGGAAGCAAAGTCATGTTAAAGAGGAACCGGGTCGATACTGTGAATGCTTTCGAGGATAAAAACATTGGATTTGTTAAAGTTTGCGAGGTGACATCATATCGTCGGCAGATATGTGTTTATTTGAGGGACCTAATAGCAAGAACTGTATGTATACAGTTATGTGTATGAAAAATAATTAGAACCTAATTATTATTAGTAACTTCTGGATGGACTGATATTCACAAGTCATTCACAAATATATATATATATATATATATATTATATATATATATATATATATATATATATATATATATATATATATATAAAAATTTAAATCTACAAAGTACATTTTTTCAAAAATTTAAATAAAATTATTTAAAAATAAAATAAAAAAATTAAAATGATATTGTATATTGTGCTTGATAGTAAAGCCATATATATATATATATATATATATATATATATATATATATATATATAAATTAAATATTTAAATTAAAATACATTTAAATTATTAAGAAGCAAAAAAAAAAAGATTTTTTTTTAGTAAAATAAAATAAATAGAAAAATAGAAAAAATAAAAATTTATAAATAAGGCAAATAATATATTGTACATCATTTCACAGTCAGTCAGTCTTTTCCCATGTAAGCGGGCAGTTTGTTAAACAGATAAACAGTGAAAATGAGCCTGTCTGTGTGTGAAACAACATCTGAACATTAAACATCACTTCCATAGGCTTTTCACATTCAGTGATTTGAGCAGCAGCTCTTGAGCTCTCAGCTGCTAATCATTTTCATTAAAACACAACACAGTATAATTACACCAGAACCCAAACACATTTAGCTTAAGATGAAGATTAATTTCTATGTAAAGAGAGAGAGAGAGAGAGAGAGAGAGAGAGAGAGAGAGACGGCTCGTCTGCTGATGCTGGAGACATCTCTGTGTTATTTCCACAGGGACTCCAGCACAGAGTGTGTATGGATCTGTATCTTCAGTGAAAGCCTGAAGGGCCTCTAGTGTTTCATCTGCGCTGCCCTCTGACCCCTTGACCTTTCCTCTGAGTGTCATGATGCTGTCAGGCCGCATCTGATCACATTCCCATGAGCCCCTCAGCCAAAACACGCCGCCCATCATTTATTGTACATGAGCTGTGTGTCACCAATCTACTGCAGAAAATCTGGAGTAACGTTTCATTTTCATGTGGTATAGTGATTGTTTTAAACCCGACTTATTGTCTTTATGAAACAGTTTTGTATTTTTTTGTAGATGATTAAATGTATTGTTGCCACTCACAATATACAATATAATATTTAATATATTATTTTGGATTTTTTAATGATGATTTTAAAAGCCTTTTATTTAATATTTAATTTTTATATTTTATATTTAAAATTATCAATCATGAAATTAATAATTAAAAATTATTCAATCATATATTTTTAGAAAAAAAATTAATTTAAAATTTTCAATGTATATTTTTTATATTTTATATTTGTAATGTTTTTTTTTATATTTAATCTAATATATATATTTATATATATTATATATATTATGTATTTTATATATATATTATTTAAAACTTTAATGTGTTTATTTTATTTATTTCAATTTTCTTTAATTAATTTGGATTTTTCATTTAAAATGTTTAATGTATTTAATTTATTTACATTTTAAATTTAAAACAATTTATTTACATCTTTTAAAATATATTAATTTATATTTAAAATTATTTTATTTATTTACATTTATAAATGTATTTATATTTAAAATTATACTCTTTGATTTACATTGTTAAAATGCATTTCTATTTAAAATTATATAATTTGATTTAAAAAGCAATTTATTTATTTATTTACTTATTTATATTTAGAATTATTTTATTTACATTTCATTTTCACTTTAAAGTAAATCAGCCATATAGACTATTTTAGTGTATTTATTTATTTATTTATTTATTTATTTATTTTTTGCTGACATTGATTTGATGCAGCTTAATGATGCATTACACACACACACACACACGCACACACACACACACACACACACACACACACACACACACACACACACACACACACACACACACACACACACACACACACACATATAATCACAGTGATGACACATGCATTAATCCACATGATTGCTTAATTATGTTCCACATGATTATTATTCAAATAATCGTTTGATTAATGAGCTGAGGTTTAATGTCTCTGGTTTGGAGGCTCTAATTATCAGTGCCAGTCAAGCGTCAGCGTTTGAGCTCTCCAGCTTTATATTTCATGATGAATGTGTTTTCAGGAGTTTCAGATGTTGATGGATGAGAGTTATTTTACTCGGCCTCCATCTCTTACAACAAGGTCAGTGAGACTTCAACACAAAGAAGGGCCTTCTTGCTTCATCTATCTATAACTCTGGTGCTCGTTTCTCTAAAGAAAGCCGTTTAAGCCGCTGAATGATGTTTTGTCGGCACGCAGCGGTCACACAGACACACAAAGACATTCATTACACAAGGACACGCAAAAACACGCTACATCTACAGTGAATGGAGCTGCTGAGCTGCTTAAGCTTTCATAATGTGACAGCGTTCATATACATACAGTTACACTATTTCTCAAAAGTTTGAAGTCTCTTCTGCTCACCAAGGCTGCATTTAACTGATCAAAAATACAGTGTTTTCTAAGTAAATATATGTTAAAATGCAATTTATTTCTCTGATGTAAAGCTGAATTTTTTCATCATTACTCCAGTCATTTCTGATTATCATCAATGTTGAATATATATATATATATATATAGTATTATATATATATATAATATATAATAAATAAATATATGTATATATATAGTATATATATATATATATATATATATATTGTATTACTGTAATAATAAAAAAAATGTGTTTCACTCTAATGAAAATAATGTTGTAATGCAAACAGATGTTAAAGGAGACATATTATGCCCCTTTTTACAAAATGTAATATCTCAGGTGTCCCCAGAATGTGTCTGTGAAGTTTCAGCTCAGAATACGCACAGATCATTTATTATATATCATTTTGAAAATGCCTGTTTTGAGTGGAAGCAGAAACACTCTGTTTTTCGTGCCTGTCTCTTTAAATGCAAATGAGCTGCTGCTCCCCGCCCCCTTTTCCAGAATAGAGCTGTATCATTACAGCTTGTATCTGCTAAAAAACATCAGTTTTGATTCTGATTATCATGTTTATCGTGCTTAAATCATGCGTTTTAAACCATATTAGTTTAAACTTCTGATATATTTTCTGTGAACACACATCTGAAGCACATGGACAGAAAACGGCTGTCACAGCATGTGAGTACTAAACTAAGTTCTCATTCACACTCAAGTTTACATTAAAAACACACACGAGTTACAAAAACAGCTGGTTATGTCTGTGAAGGTAAACTGTTGGGAAGTAAATCGCATGTTTATTTTAGATCTGTGTGGCAGCAGCAATATACAGTAAATAAATCAATGTGCAGCCACAGACAGAACAGTTAGGATGTTTTGCTCAAACTTTCACCATGGCATAAGAGCTGGTACACCATTATCACCTGCAAAATCAAAATTATGGTGCCATGGGTGGAAATGTGCAGATTAGGGGGTGGTAACATTATAATGAGATCCTTTTTCTATGTCACAGTCGGAGCGAAATCTGAAGCGCTGTTTTTTTTTTTGTTTTTTTTTCTCACAAGCTTGCAGAAAAAGGCTTACCAAAACAAAGTTACTGCGTTGTCCTTTTTCATGTTTCATGGGTAGGTAGATGCACCTGGGACCCGATTATAGCACTTCAGATCAGATTTTCATAATATGTCATATTGAATGCATCTAAATACAGACTGTTTTCCTTTCGTTTGGTTTTGTTGTGAAATGTGTCCTCCTTTGACAGGTTTGGTGAGATGCATAGAGAAGTTTTTGGATACTTGTGGTTTTGTGTTTGGATAGTTATATGTAAACACACACACACACACACACACACAGATGTGTAAACACACACACACACACACACACACACACACACACACACACACACACACACACACACCTCGGTATCTCCTCAGCATATGTTCACAGTTCAGCAGCTGTGATGCTGAGAGCTCCACCAGTGTGAGAAATGAAGCACACATTCATCTCTCTCTCTCTCTCTTTTAGTAAAAATAGATGTCTATTTGTAGAATCGCAGACATGCTCTTTTTGGTTCTTTGGTTTTGGATGTAAAACCATTACTTCAGTTTAAGCTTTTAAACTTTGTGCAAGACAGCTCAGATCCATAGCTCATCACATTTAACCTCCAAATGAAGGAAAACAACATCATTTTATTTGTTTCTGATGACTACTTGAAATGTTTGTCATGGTTTTTTTTGTGCCAAAAAGACTTCTTTTTTTTCTTTCTTTTTTTTTCAATTTTGGCTCTCCATCTGACCAAATTAATTAAATATGGATGGTTATTATGTTAATGAATCATTAAGAATATTTATGAAGAAAAAATATGCTATTTAATATTAATTGTATTACTAAACATAATTTATTAATATTGTATTTATTAATATTGTATTATTTTATTCATTAATAATGTATTCATTTATTAAAAATGTATTTATTTTTTAGTCACTTCATTTAAATTTTTATTAATTATTTTTATTTTACTTTATTTATTTTATTTCTATAAACTTTAAAGATATATTTAATTAATGAAAAACATTATTAAAATTTTAATTAATTTTATTATGTACTTATTTTATTTGTTTTTTATTTAAATCCTTTTATGCAAAAATGCAATAATTTTTTATAGTTGTCAAGCATAATATAACAATCAAAGATTTTTCCAAAAACAAATTAGTTTAAATCTATTAATGCCCGGTAGATTTTAAATATTTTATTATTATTATTTTATTTTTTTTACTGTTTTATTGTCCCTGATTTAATCAGTTCGGATGAAAACAGAACGTGCTAGTATGAATAAATATTTAGATTGAATTGCTGTTTACGTGATTAAATTATTATAATGATGTAATTAATGTCAATCACACAATAAAATATAATTATAGTTTTTCATTTTTTATTGTATTGTGAAAGAAATGTATAAATAAATAAATCAACTCAGAATGTGAGTAATTTTTGCAGCTTCGTTCCCTCAGTAGTCAGCTGTCTAGTGTTTGTAACGGATCTGTTTTGATGGTGTTCCTGTGTGAAGCTGAAAGTCTCTGCAGGTTTGTGCTGTTATGAAGGGAAGCGCTGTAATTTCAGGCCTGTCAGAGGCTCCGGTGCTAATTAGAGTGTGTCAGTGTGAATCTGCCGGTGAATGTTAATCAGTCTCATTGTGAAAGCGCTGATACTAGCGGGAGCGAGTGAATGTGGCTGTTGTTTTGCGGGTTTCTGAGCGCTGGCATTGATGCGTGTGACGCGGCACCCGCAGGAGCTCATTACGGCCCTCTGCCCCAGAGGATTCTGGGTTACGGATGAAGCTCAGCTTAAACAAGCTCCTGCTGCTGGATGTGAAACTCTCTCAGTCCACAGGAAGTGGCAGAGATCATTTACTAATGCAATAGGTCAAGCACTGCAGTGATTTTATCACCGTTAAATGACTCGGAGCAGTAAATCAGTTTAACTAAAGACTTTGAGCTGCTTATTGTCTTTAAAAGCATTGCTTTTTATAGATGATTAAATGTATTATTATTGTGAATCACAATATACAGTAATATTCTTTATTTCTCGTTTTTTTAGTTTTATAAATTATTTAATGTAATTGTGTTAAAATATGTACATTTATTTTTATTAATGTTGGTTTTAAATCAAACTATATTATTTTTTGCATTTTATTGTGTTATTATTGTCAGTTTGGATGAGTTACAGAAGCAGTGCTCATGAATCATTTGTGTTGTCGTGAAACTGTGCCATGAGTAAAGATCCAGGACCTGTTTGAGACCTTCATGTGTTTCTCTGTCTTCATCCTGAAATAGCCGCAGGGCTCTGAACGTGTCACCTGTCTTCCGGGTCAGTCGTCCCGTGAGTAAACGCCCCCCAGGAAACCAGTCTGTCCTGCTGAACCGGATGATTCCAGAAACCCTGAGCTCCTGTAACACACAGAAACACTCTCAGATTAATGCATCACAGAATCAAGGCAAACCCGCATCTGTCTGTGTCCCGTTTGGGAGTTTTTAGCATTAGCGCTGCCATCTGTTAGCTGTGTTCTCACCCGAGGCCTCACACTCTTTTCTTACGATATTTGTTAAACATAAAACCTCTTAAAGAGAATTAAAATCATGCTTTCAGCAGCTGATGAAAACTGAGTTCAGCAGGACAATCTGACTGAAAAATCATGATTTATTGCATTAGTAAAATAATAAAAAACAAAATAAAATAATAAAAATAGATAACAAATATATGTGAAAAAATTAAATAATTTATATATATATATATATATATATATATATATATATACACCTTATTTATTAAACTGTTTCATTGTAATTTTATATAAATGCATTTTTTAAAAAAAAATACAATGCAGTAATCTAAAAGATAATAAATAGCACCAATTATGAGTAAAAATGAGCAGCAATAACTATTTGCTTAGTACCTTCAGTAGGAAATACATCACATGGTTAAAACATGAATTATGCACATATTTTAATGACTTTACCAATTAAATATATCATCAGATACTCACATTTATTTTATTTATTGTTTAATTGATATTTTATTAAACAATATGGTATTTAAGACAAATTATGAATTAAATGTGTCCTTTTATTGTTGCTTGGACAAAATGCTGTACATTTCTTTGTGAAATTATAATATAACTATAATAATATACTAATATAGCACTTATATATCATTGCTCTTTTGTTGGTTTTGATTGCTTCTATTGTCCTCATTTGTAAGTAGCTTTAGATAAAAGCGTCTGCTAAATGACAAAATTTAAATATAATGTTAATGTAAATAACAAAACTAAATTGAAATTTTAAAACAAGCCCCAAATCAAATAAATAAGTAACACAAATAAAATAAATCTTTTCATATAAACAAAATAAGGCTTTGTCTGTGCTATTTCCATTTAAAATTAGAGGCAACCACTGCATTTTAATCATGATCCAAACAAAGATGCTGCATACATGCAACATGAGCAGTTTTTAATCTAAATTAGATTGTATCATTTATAAAATTTTGAAGCATAAACAGAATGGTTTGACTTCAGTTTTGTGAAACAGTACATAATATCTGCATGAAACAGAAACAGCAGACGAGCAGAATGAGACGCAGATTCACTTTCTGCCAGCAGGTGGCGCTTAAAGCCTTTCCTTGGTTACCGCTGTAAAGAAAGCAGCGCTGCACTTATGAACTTTAATATGCATTATACAGAGGCAAGATGAAAAGAAAAAACACCATCTAAACATTTCTAATGACAGTAAGTTCCCCTCAGACATGTCTTCATATTAACTCCTACCCTTAACTGAATCGCGATTTGTTTAGCATCTCAACCGATTTGAACCGTCACATATTTGAATCGATTTTCAACTGGCTCGCAGTTAATCGTTACATACCTAAAATGTTATTATTATTTGAAATTTTATTTCAGACAATCTATTTTATCTTCATTTTTTTTTTTTTTATAATGGTTATTTCAATCTATTTTATAATGTTTGTATTGTTTTATTATAAATATATTTTTATAATCGATCTTCATTTTTTTTTTTTTTATAATGTTTTTTTATAAATATTATTATAATATAAATTAAAAATCTATAATCGAATTTATTAATTTATTATTCTTATACTAAAATTATATTTTATATTTAATATTTTATTATTTATAATAATAAATATTATTATGTATTTGTATTTTTCTGATTTTTTTTATTTTATAATTTTCTTTTTTTATTTTGAATGTTTCCTGTACTCAAACACAAAACGTTCATTTATCTGATTTTTATCCTGTATGTAAATGTTATTCTCTCTCTCTCTCTCTCTCCGTGTCAGGTGTGTTGTTCTCTGAGGTTCGTCGACCGTGTGGCGTGATGGTATTGGTCAATCCTCAGAGTGGGCGGGGCCAAGCAATGGCTCTTTATAATGGCCACGTTCAGAGGATGCTCACCGAGGCAGATATACCGCACACACTCTTCATCACAGGTGTGTAAAACACACACACACCACAGACGCTCTCTGAACAGTTTCAGCTTGTTAATTGCGTTAGATGATTTTCTCTCTTTATTGAAAATGCTTCTATATATTTCATGTGTCAAGTCTTAAGAGATAGTTTTGCCAAAAAAAAATGAAATCATTTACTAATCTTCATGTTGTTCCAAAACACTCTTTCTATCTTCTAGAAAACATATTAAAAAAATCCATATCGTGAAAGTTAATGGGGTCCAAAGTTGTTAGGTTCCCAGCATTCTTCAAAGTATGTTCTTTTGTGTTCTGCAGACTGAAAAAGTCAATAATATAAGTAAATGTTGACACATTTATCAATTTGGACTCAACTATCCCTAACCTGGTGTGCTTTTCTGGATACTAGCTAATTAAGTTACTTTAATTATCTTGCAACATATTTTTCCTCAGACTGGGGCTCCACCATGACAAAGTCGATCTAGTTCTAGTTCATCATCATCAGAGTCTATATACTCATAAAACACAAGTTCCCGTCTCACTATATAGAGCTGGCAGCTTCATTCAGAAATCTCATGATTAGTCAGAAAGCAGATGAAGAGCTTCACTGTCAGAGCATGAACACACTCACATCTGACTGATGACGACTGATCGCATCTGTGTGTGTGTGATGGGTCTGTTTATACATCCATCAGTGAATGTTCAGAGTGTGTGTTTGTGTCATTAGACGTGTATCTGCACATCAGATGTGCATGATTCAAGGCCCATTCACACCAAAAACAATAACTACAAAGATAACTATAAAGATAACGAAATTAGCATCCACACCAGCGAACGATATCGTCTGTTTATTCTAAGCGCGTTCGTCTGCCGCTTTAAATTCTTGAGCTCGTTATAGCAGGACTGATTCTGATTGGCTGTCAATATTTTTATTGTTCATCAGCTGGAAAAAAAATCATTCTGAAAGTGATTCCAACAATAGATAGATGTAAAGAAGGATCGATGAAATGATGGATGAGGGATGGTGGATGGATGATGGGACAGATAAATAATTTTTTTTCTGCCTGTGACCCGTCTCCCTCTGTTAACACTCCACACCACATCCACACTGAAGCCAATGAGTGTGTGTGTGTGTGTGTGTGTGTGTGTGAGTGTGAAGTGCGATCTCAGCTTTAGGCATTTCTGCTGAATCAGTCACTATGAATCTTCACTTCTGCCACACACACACACAAACACACACACACACACACACACACACACACACACACACACACACACACACACACACACACACACACACACACACACACACACACACACACACACACACTCTCAGGATTTAAACTTCATACAGTTCAGACTGTGACACTTTAATAGGAGTTTTGTGCATTTTTCTTGTGCTCTGCTGCATCTGACTAAATTATTTACATTCATTCATTTAGTTGTTGCCTTGCGCAGCTTACAAATAAGCAATATCACAAGCGATCTGTCATAAGAGCCAATTATGTTCAATATCAGGTTGAGTAAACAACTACATATTGTTCAAAAGTTTGGGGGCTAATGTTTTTGATAGAAGTCTCTTCTGCTCACCAAGGCTGTATTTTTTTGATCAAAAATACAGTAAAACAGTGAAATATTATTACAGTTTCTATGTGAATGTTTTTTATTTCTGTGATGTAAAGCTGAACTTTCAGCATCATTACTCCAGTCTTCAGTGTTGCTGCTCAAGAAACATTTCTGATTATTATCAGTGTTGAAAACAGTTGTGCTGCCCAATATTTCCATATTATTTTTTCAGAATTTTCTTGACACATTTTGTTTTTTGGGATTCTTTGACGAATACAAAGTCCCAAAGAACGTCATTTGTTTGAAATAGAAATCTTTTGTAACATTATAAATGTATTTACTGTTGATTTAGTTTAACCTGATGTACCAAACTAACTAAATCAGAAATAAACATAATATAAACTAAATAGACATATGTAAGATAAATATGAATGAATGAATAAAAGTTGCAAAACTTTAAAATAAAAACAAAAAATTTATAAAAAATAAATCTAATTCAAAATAGTAATAAAAAGTACAACAGCATATCAATGATAGTAACATAACCACTGAGTGTAGCTGAATGCGATGCTATCAGATCTCTCTCAGCAGGTGTGTCAGCACTTGTTAGGATCTAATAGTAGAGTTTATTGTATCAGAGAGAATGTGCTAAGGACTCACGGGACAGTTATCTGTGATCTTACAGAGCGTCAGAATCACGCGCGGGATCTGGTGCGGAGCGCTGACCTGACGCAGTGGGACGCTCTGGTCATTCTGTCTGGAGACGGACTGCTGTTTGAGGTGTGTGCAGGTCGCTTGTGTCCATCTCTGTGTGTGTGTGTGTGTGTTGGGCATTCAGCTCACGTAAGTGTGTGTGTGTGTGTGTGTGTGTGTGTGTGTGTGTGTGTGTGTGTGTGTGTGTGTGTTTTAGGTAGTGAACGGTCTAATGGAGAGGCAGGATTGGGAAAAGGCCATCCAGACTCCTCTGGGAATCCTGCCCGGAGGTTCAGGAAATGCACTGGCTGCGTCTGTCCATCACTACACACGGTGAGCCAATCAGAGTGACAAGAACCGCCCACCACACCGTCTGATTGACATGTGAAGAGACCAACCGGATTTAGTTTCTTTACATGATGTTTAGAGACCAGTAAATATGAAAGCCAGTTCTGTCCAATGGCAATAAATTATGGCCAATAAGAAAATATATTATTATTATTATTATTTAAATGAATGAATCGAATTAAATTAATGTATTTAAATTGTATCAAATCCAATATTAAATCTCTGGCCAATACTAATAAGTTATGGCCAATTGTAAAATTATGTTATTTTGTATACACTTTTAAAATAAAAGACTAAAAACTAAACTTTTTTAATTTCATTCATTTAAATGAATTATCTAATTCAATTTGAAATTTAATAATTTAGTTTTATGAAATCTGATATTAAAATTCCAATGCCAGTAATCTATGGCAAATGATAAACAAAACACTAAAAGCTTTCATTTAAATATTGAATTATTTTAACAAATTATTTATTTAAAATAATTTTAGTAATTCAATTTACATTTTAGGAAATTTAGTATTCAAATTCAGACAAATAAAGTTATGGCCAGTAATACAGTTCCTTAATAATTAATACATAAATCAAAAAAAAAAAATTTAACCTATTAATTAAAAAAAATAAATAAATTTATCTATTAATTAAAAATAAAATTAAAATTTTCTTAATTTTCAAACCAAAAAAAAAAAAAAAAAAATATATATATATATATATATATATATATATATATTATATATATATATATATATTTTTTTTTTTTTTTTTTTAATTTTCTTAATTTTGAATCCATGTACATTAATGCACACATTTTTATTCTTTTTTTAAATTCTCTAAAAATGACATGTGTCTTATTAATTTGCTAGTGTTTTGAATTTTAGTTTAGAAAATAATCTAAATGTCAAGATAAGGGAAATAAGCATCCACAGTTAAATATCCAAGACCAAAAAACAACAAAACATCTCTAATATATATTGTGCATTTCTGTTGGATATCTCTTTCATTCATCATTGAATGTCTTGAACAGAACGCATTAAAATATGATTCGATGCCATAAAAACTGCAACGTGGTTCTTCGGGAGAGTTTCCCAGTGGACCTATACAAACTGAATCAACTCCTTGAGATAAAGTAAAGCCAGCCAATCTGTCTGGAGCATGTGGTTTTCAGAAAGCATGTGTTTTCTGAATCTCTGATCTAGAGTCAGTGTTCATACAGAATAGGTCAGACCTCATGTGGTTTAGTAATCTCCATTAAACTCAACTGTTGCTGTTTCGTTTAGATGTTCAATTTAAAGTTTGCGATGTAAGCAGTCATTACCGAGAGTCATTAGCGTGTGTTTCTGAGAGCTGAATCTCTGAGGGTTTAAACTCAGCATTTCTTTGAACTAAAGAATAAAAGTTTGGCTCTGCTGAGAGAGAAAAACAAAAGAATGCATTAATGACTCACTAATGACTTACATCGGATCAGAGAGGGGTGTTTTCAGGTGACTAGAGCAGGCGGTAACAGTCAGTTCATGAAACACTCGAGCTCGGCGATCTCTGCAGAAAAACGCTGACTTTAACCTCATTAATAGACTCATTTCTATTCATGAAGATGAAGCAGACATTCATCAGGGCTGGACGTACCCGAGAAATGATTGAACACCAGCGCAATTCAGCTCAAAATAACCGCTCACATTCAGAGTGTGGCCGTTGGATTTTTTATTAATGAAGCACAAGCGCCTCCTACTGGCGGTGAGAGAGACCCAACGTGCTCAAACAATCATTTGATTAAATGAAAATTCTGTCATTAATGACTCACCCTCATGTTGTTCCAAACCCGTAAGACCTCCGTTCATCTTCAAAACACAACTTAAGATATCTCTGATGAAAGAGCCTCCCATAGACAGCAACACAACACTATACTTTTTTAAAATATTAATAGCCTATGTACCCTACTATAATAGTATTGGACTAAATGTACTAAATTGTACTGTTACTGTTATGGAGATGATTTTTTATAAACAACTAATCATAGGCCTACAAGGTTCATTTTGCTGTTTGCAAAATGATGCATGCTTTATTTTACGGTCCTTTTAACCTTATATTTGTCCATCCAGTAAACAGTAATCTCTGATTTTGGTGTTTGCTTGTTCTCTGCAGAGCGTCTCCGGTGTGGGGTGAAGATCTGCTGACCAGCTGTGGCTTTTTGCTCTGTAAGGGTCTGGTGTCTAAACTGGACCTGATCTCCATCCGTCTGTCGTCCGGCGCACGTCTCTTCTCCTTCCTGTCTCTGGCCTGGGGCTTCGTGGCCGACGTGGACATCGAGAGCGAGCAGTTCCGTCAGATCGGAGCGCTGCGCTTCATCCTCGGCACACTGCTGCGCCTGGCCTCCTTACGGATCTATCAGGGAAAACTGGCCTTCCTGCCAGCCGAAAACGAGTGTGGATCGGACTCCGCGAGCTTTTCCCCCTCCGACAGCCGGCTGCCCGACCATCTGCTCGCCCCGCTGGAGCAGCCCGTCCCACGGGACTGGACGCTGGTGGAGGAGCGGGAGTTCGTTCTGGTGCTCGCCATGTTCCAGTCACACCTGAGCGAGGATCTGCTGGCGGCTCCGGACGCCCGCACCGACGACGGGCTCATCCACCTGTTCTATGTGACGGCGGGAATCTCGCGCGCGGCGCTGCTGCGGCTCTTCCGGGCCATGCAGAGTGGGACGCACCTGGACTGCGGCTGCGCACACCTGGTGTACCGGCGCGCGCGAGCACTGAGGCTGGAGCCGCTGAGCGCAGCGGGCGTCATGACGGTGGACGGGGAGCGTGTGGAGTACGGGCCCGTTCAAGCGCAAGTGCACAGAGGAGTGGCCCGCCTCATCTCCGCGTGAACCACCGACAACCGTTTAAGGGCCAGATTAGAGTGCAATTCCATAAAAGTGCCGATGGGATGGAAAAACTCGGCGAGTGATTTACTAACAATGTGCACAGTAAAGATCACAGACACAGTCAGAAAATTTCCATAATGACCAGTACAATCTACCAAGAGCAGCGCAAATTACCGCCTGACTTACATCCATAAATAATGGCGCAAATACCAGTAATTTGATGAGAGCAAATGTTTGTAGCTAAATCGTGTTGAGTGATTCATTTGAATACTCTCCTCACATAAAATTTGCATTTGAAAGGGAAACTCCTACAAATGCGTATTCAGTAAGGTCAGATACAAAAATAACTTGAAAAAGAATTCTTCACTGCCCGTCCTGACAGTAATAATTTAACGCCAAAAGACGGTTTACGCTGACATAAGCTGTTAGTAAATCTGGCCCTTAAACGGTAAATCCTTTACCTGAAGCAACCGCACAATCCTGACTGGCTGCCGTTAAACTTGAATTTAATGTTCGTTTGTTTGTTTGTTTTATTGAGGAATTGTAACTTTGAGTGAATCTCACGAAACCAGGTGTCCAGATCATAGCCTATTTCACCCTAAAATCAGAAGACAAAACAGGAAATTAAATTATATACTTCGTGGTTACAAGATTGACTGTTTTTACTTTGACATTGTTTCCCTGACATAAATTTGCATAATTTAAATGTGGAAAAAAATAAAAAAAATCCTTAAAAAATTGCCAATTTATGTTAAAAATAAATACTTATTTTCTTTGATTTTTGGGATGAAATCTGAACTTGAGCAGGTTGAGAGTCATCACTTCTGATGCTTGTTCATCTGAAAACATGTCTAGGTCACATTTCACCCCCAAAAAACAAGAAAAGAAAATTTGCTTTAGGAAAATTTTATGGTTTTACAAGTTTACATTAATTTTCCTGACAGTTAAACATATTAAACTAAGCTATAATTTTTTTATTGAAAAATAGCACAATTAAAAATATCCATGTGATCTACAAAATAAGCTTGATTTTCTTTATGCAAACAAATAAATTAATAAAATATATATTTATTTTCTTTGCCTTTGGAGGTGAAATATGAGCTGAGCAGGTTGCGGCTCGTTTTAGGGTCACACTTCACTCCAAAAATCAAAAGAAAGAAAAAAAGAAATGCATAAAATTGACTGTTTTTTTATACTGACTGCTAATTGACTGTTTTTACTTTATGCAAAATATCATTTGGAATTGATTTTCTGTGGGTTAAATATGAACTGAACAATTTAAGATTCATCATCTCTGATGCTTTTGCATCCAAAAACATGTCCACGTCACATTTCACCCCAAACAACAGAAGAAATTACATTTTGCATTAGATGACATTGTGACTATTTTCATTACAGTCAAACATATTATATCCTAAATAATAATTGAAAACATTCCCAATGCAAAGCTTCTTCATTTAATACAAAAGCTTTGTTTTCTTTATGCAAAACACAGTTCCTTATTTCTTTCCTTGGATTTTTGGAGTGAAATATGAGATCTGTCATCTCTGAGGTTTGGTGAGTTTCATGGTCTCTGATGCACAGGCATCTGTATTATGCTGGAGTTTATGCTGCTGCGATGCACCAATCTTGATTTTCAGAAGTGCCAATGTTGAAAATATGATATAGTTTTTCATCTTTATTTTTCTATGATATAAATCAGGTTATGTTTATGTTTGTTATTATTTAAGAGCAGTTTGACTGTCAGTGTGTGTGTGTGTGTGTATTTGTGATTAAGCCTCACCAGCCGCCTGCACCAATATATCGCAATATCAACTCCATGAAAGTACGAAGGTTTTATTATACCTGCCGTAGACAAGCCATTATTTAAAATATAAATACTAAAATAGAAAAACAGAAATATTTTCCTTCTTGCCATGAAACTGTTTTGCTGTTATTAGCTGTTTCTCTACTGTATGTACCAAACATGCTGCCTTCAGATCCTCCTGGGAAATTACAATTTTTCATCAACAACATACAAAATAACTACTAAATATGCTGTATTGTTGATGTTGTAACATGCTCAATGCCCCGTCACTGAAAGCTTGTTTTTCTTGAAATTCTTATTAAATGATTTAAACTATTTTAAATTTTAAAAAGCTCTTTAAAAGACACAAAATCTGATTCACTTCTGAGGTCAGACAGATTCTAACATTACAATTTTAATTGAATAAATAATAAAACAAGAAAATGCACAGATGTTCATAATGAGCAAAAGTTGTTTGCTTATATAAGCATCAACTTGGTTCATATTCATAGCATAACCATCTTTTAAAATTAATCTGTACATTTTCCAAACAAGATGAAATGTTTAGAGACTAAAACCATCACAGAATTCATCAAATCCATTGATAACACTTAAGTTTGTGCTGCCGTTTCTCCTCCAAGATGATGTCACTTCCTGGGTGATGTCATCAGTGAAAGGTTAGAGGTTAAAACATTTTTTAAATGAGCATCCATAGCCAAAGCTGTTTGCTTCATTGTGAACTAAAATTATTTTTAAATTGTGAGTTTGTCATTTTAGAATGGCACTGAGGTTCCGGGGTTTAAAACAACCAATATTCAAGTATTCAAGTACTTGCATTAATAAAATTCAATAATAGCACAATATCTTAGATGTATTAAAGCTCAAAGTTCAAAATATCAGTATGGGTTTTTCAGTGACCAGTTCTTTTATGTTTGAATTTTGTTCCTGAACATTTTTGAACTTGAAAATTTTTTTACAGGCTTGTACAGACCGGCCAGATGCAGACCAATGGACAGATTCAGGCTTATCATGACTGAAAGGTTTAAAGCCGTATAGATGATCAAACATCCACAGGACATGTTGTGTTGATTTGTGTATATATGACACTCTCTAGAGTTTGTAACGTGAACAGTGTGACTTATTGAATCAGAGTTGAAATGATGTAAACACTCCATATTGTTTTTGATGGTAAAGGAATTATATTTGTTTTCGCAATAATTTTGAGACATTTGATTTTTGTATGTGTGTGTGACCAGAGGGGAACAATCGGAATATAAAATTGCTTTGATTTATTTGCAAATTAAAAATGTTCATATGATTCCAACTTTACTGTGATATTTAAATAGGAGTCTCTATACTTGAGATAAATGTAAAAATATGTTCTATATTTTTCCAATATTATAAATTTTTATGGAAAAAATAAATAAAATTTCAGATGGTAAGTGCATTTATGTGTACGTGTTGTTTTTATGTGTAAGATGACATGTGAATCAGTAAAAACACTGTAATTAATAACTAATATAATTACTTTTAGAGTGGAATGATCATATAAGCTTCTTAGCATTTTCTTGGTTAAGAAATGTTTAGGCCTTTATTATGAGGGAAACCTTTTATTAAGGACCAAAACTCTAGAAAGCTATAGAATACCTGTATTGAGGAGATTTTTGTTAGCTGAACCCCTCCAGGCTAAAATATTTACTTAATTTAAATATACATTTACATGTTCACAGTTCTCTTATGTTTCATGTTTCTTGATGTCTCAAGTGTGGTATTGATTTACATTAATTCACAAATCCCCTGCAGTTCCCTCTCAAACCTCCAGGGGTTCACAAACCCCAGTTTGGGAATCTCTGCTATTACGCGTTTTCATTTAGAGATTGACTTTAGAATTGATTGATTTGAGATTGATAGAATTGAGATTGATTTTATTTGACTGTAGAAATTCACTTTAACTAGTTTGAAAATCAATACATAGACAGTCACTTTGGGTATATGTTAGACCTTTTATTATATATGAAGTTCAAAAAGCAATTCAGCAGCCCATTCATCAAGATAAACTAGAAAATAATGAGTAACTGAAAGAGCATGTTAAAAACAAAGAGAGTTAAAGATAAAAAAAGTAAAAGTATGAGAGGCTCCAGAGATTATCTTATATATGTTTATGAAAAAAGACAAAGAATCAGAAGTCCCATGCTATGCAGAACTTAAATCTGTTTTCACACTTCCGTGTTGTCTTTATCTTGTGGAGAATTTGTAGCTGGAATAGGATGGAGTGTCAACAGTGTCAGTTGAGGCAGCTGGGAGCAGGAGCAGACCTGTGGTGTGGTCCCTCTTGCATCGAGCCATGGCCTCCTTATATGTGATCTTTTCCTTCTTGATGGGGTCGATCACATTCTTCACGAAGGCGGAATCATCCTGAAGTTGCTTGGCCATGGATGCGTCGATCACTTTTGTATCGACGGCATTCTGCATGTCAATGCGACCTGCTCGTTTTGGGTCTACCAGTCCACCGGTCAGCACCTGTGCCTCCATGAACCACAAGGCACTGTCGTTGGGGATCCATCCCCTGCGGGCGGCTTCTCCCACTGACATTCGCTCTTTGGACACAGGGTCTTCAAAACCAGTAAAGGCCTTCTGGGCACTGAGGAGTTTGTGAAGCTGGCTCGAATCGATCAATCCACGCTCTGCCGCCTTGTGAATAGAGAGCTTGTCCTTCTTGTTCAGGTCCACAATACCTCCGGTGGCGGCCTGAGCTTCCAGAAGCCTCATCGCTGTGTCTTGATCAATCAGTTTGCGCGTTAGGGCACTTCGTACGGACATTCGGCTTTCTGTGCTGACATCTAAGACACCAGAAATCGGGAAGAGCTCATCTCCACTGGTGATTACCAGCGAGTTCAAGTTGCCGTTGCTGGAGTAGGATAAGCGGCGTGTCAATGTGGAGGAGTTTGTTGGAGCGAGTGTCTGAACAGTTGTTGTTTGTGTTGTACTTAGAGGAGGGAAGGACTTTGTTTTCTTTTCCCCTGCAACCAGAAGAGCAAACTCTGAAATGGTCATTTTGCCCTCTCTGTAGCGCTGAAGGTCATACTGGGTCAGTCTGCCATTTTGCAGGGCCGTACTGATGGAGTACTGCTTTCCGCTTTTACGATCCTGCAGAAGAGTGGTCTCACCTTGAGGACCGGTGGTTGTGATTTCCTCCCAGCTACACTCAAGCTCTTGGAGGTGGATGTACTGATTGCGATCAATCAGACCCTCAAGATAGGCATCATAGGGTGACATGTCTTTGCCAGTCTCTGGGTCCAGAATGGTGATTTTGGTGGAGACGTTGGTCTCTCTGGTGTTTGTATCTATATGTTGCACTGCCTTTGCTTGTTTCTGGAGGTCCATGATAGTAATTTCCCGCTGGTTGATAAGCTCTTTCACTTCCAGAATTTCTCTCTCCAGACGCTGGAGCTCAGACTCCAGCTTGATGGTCTTTTGCCTATTGACTTGGTTCCTCTCACTCGAGAGTTTGGATTGATGTTGGAAAGTTATGGTGATCTCCTGCTTTTGAGACTCCAGTCTTCTCAACTCCTGGAGAAGTTCGTTTTGCTCTTTCTTGATTCTATCCCTGTAAACAATCAAGTTGGTCTCTTCTTGAGAGAAATTTGTTCTGGTTGTCTGAATACGAGTTATTTTGTTGTTGAGTCGCAGAAGTTCTTCATCTTTGAGGGCTCTAGCATTCTTCAACTGGGTGAGTCGAGCTCTAAGGTTTTCTCTCTCTGACTCCACCGCTTGGTCCTTCTCAACCCTGATAACCTCTTTGTGGATGACCCTCTCCACAGATTTCTCTTTGGTCAGGGACTCTATGCTGATTTTGAGGTTTCGAATATCTCTCTCCAGGCGGGTAAAGCTGGCACTCTCATTTTCCAGGGTAGTACGAAGGTCAGTGATTAGTTTGTCGACTGTAGGGTCTCTCTCAACTTTCAAAACCTCCTCTATAACAATCTTTTCCTCAACAGGTGTTGGACAAGTTTCAAGTTCATAGATTCTAGCCTTGATTTGTCTCAGCTCTGTCTCTACTAGGATCTTCTTTTGCCGATCCACGAGCTCCAGCTTCTTCTCCAGCTCCAGGACTAGAGATCTCATCTGCTGCACCTCCAGTTCAAGCTGCCTACGACCCTTGATGGTCTCTTCCAAAGTCTTGACTAACCTTTCGTGGGCCAGAATTTGACTGGGATCTGTCTGAAGGCGCACAATTTCTTGGACCACAACCCTTTCCTCTGGTTTCTGTCTCTCCAGCACAATATACTTGTTTTGAAGGTCAAACACATTCTCCTCCACTGTTCGACGACGCTGAACTTCCTCACGTACTTCCCTCCTGAGACGTTCACCTTCCTTCTCCAGAAGAGGGTCATTTTCATACTTTATCAGTTCTTTGGTCACCACTTTGGTCTCCACCTTCGATCTTTCGGCCTTCCACTCATCCCTGTCCTTACGTAGACGAATCACACGATTCATAGTGGAGTCGTAGTTGGTTCTCAAAATGGTGAGCTGCTCATTCAACCTCTTAAGTTCTTTGACAATTTCAGGACTCCTCTCTTCTTTCACCACCTCTCGAGTCATCTCCTTCAGTTCAACCTTGGGCTTCTCGGCACGCAGAGTCTTTAGATCCACCATAATCACGTTGATCTCATTCTCGATGCTAGTACGCCGTTTGCTTATTTCAAGAAGCTCATTTCTCAGCCGTCTCAGTTCCACTTCTGTCTCGGGGTCAATTCTAAATATCTCATGGATGATCTCATTAAACTCTGTCTTTTGTTTGATGGTCTCCACTTGGCTGTACCGGAGCTGAAGGCTGGAGAACTCTTTCATCAAAATACTGTATTCTCGTCTGAGCTCTTCCAGGTGTACACGGAGGGTCTTGGACTCCTGTAGGAGATCAGCATCTTGCTCAACCTTTTTCACCTCTTTGATGACAGTTTTCGGTTGTATAGTTGGAATAATCCTCTCTAGATTATTGATCTGACTCCTAATTTGGAATATCTGATCATTCAAGTTCTGGCATCTGATACCCTCATCCGAGATGTCGTTTTTCAAGGTAATCACAGATTTCAGCATTTCGGGGTCTTTTTCCAGCTTCAAAACCTCTTTCTGGACCACTTTCTCTTTTATTAGTGGCCTCTTGTTCTCCAAGACAGTAACTTCCGTTCTCATATGTACCGTTTCACTCTCGTGCACTCGAATTTCCTCCTTTAGTTTGAGTATGAGCTCCCTGATCCTCGCAGCTTCAACATCCAATTTGGGATCACGCTCAATTTCTGTAAGCACCTTTGTCACCAGCTTGGGCTTCACGGTGATAATCTCTCGTTCATGACTGACAATTTTTTTGTTGACAATCTCAATTTCTGTGTGCAATTGGGATCGTTTATGGAACTCTTCGGTTATCCTCCTCTTCAATGCTTCCAAATCTGCCTCAAGCTTCGGATCACGGTAGTAATGCACGGTTTCCTTTTCTTCCACTCGCTCCACACCTCTCCGACTCTTCAGGGACACCATCCGTTTCCTGTAGGTGGCTAAATCATTCTCAGCATGACTACGGCGAGATATTTCCTCAGCCAGCTCTTGCTTCAGACCTTCAACTTCGTCCATGTCTTTTTGCTGACTTTGTATCTGAAGTTGCTGCCTCACCACCACATGGTTCACAATTTCATCATTCTATTCATGGAATACAAATAAAGATTTGTTTAATTTAAGAAGTTCATGTTAGCTGTACACCCTTCAACAACATTTGGCATTAACTTATTTATTCCAATGATTGTTGCAGCTTTGAAAGTCAGTACCTTGTTGATGAGGTCCTTGGCCAAGATCACTTTATTCAGTAGTTGATTATTCTGTGCTGATACTTCAGAGTAAAGGTTCACAACATCCCTTTCCTAAAAAGTAGCAAATTGTACAGATATTTGGAAATATACATAAACAATAAGTCATTATTATGGTCATTATGGCAAAGCAACCTACCTTTTTCTGCACAGCTTCAGCCAGGGTGATGTAATCAGTTCTTTTTGTGTTTATTTCTGGTTTTCCCAATGCACTGCGGTATTTGTTTGAATTCAGCTCATACTCCTGAAGACACAGAAGCAACAGACCATTTGCATTTATGCAAGCACTGACATGTGAAATGTGCAGTAGTATGATCATGTTCAAGATGGCCATCGTACGTTAAGAACACCCTGCAGTTCACGAGAAAGTTTCACCACACGGTTTACATCATCCTGCTTTCTACTGATGTCTTCAACTGCTCTCTGCAACCAAAAACAAATTTACATCCAATGTAAATTTAACATATCTGAGATATTTAAATGTGATACATGTAATTTCCATGCAACTAGTGGCACTAAACAGAATAGCAAAAAACAAACCGTCAATTTCCTAATAGCTTAGTTATAGTCGTTTACACATCAAAAATATTTAAGATAATATTAATAGTAATAAAAAAAAAAAGTTTTAAAACCGTGCTAATAAAACTTAATACTAACCATCTGAGAATTTTGCTTGGCATAGATTTGTGACACACTTTCACCAGGCCGAACTTCGTTATTGGGCATATTGATGAGGAAAGCAGTGAGCGACTGGATGGCACTGTTAAATTCCTGATTTTTATTGACAGCCTCTTGCAACAGAGTCGCCCTGTGAAGTAAAAAGTTTATAGTAGAGTTCAAAAGTCTGTAGCATTATAAAAAAAAAGCAGATTTACCTCAGTTAACAAAAAAGATGTCAACATAAACAATAAAAGGCCTCTTTATAACACTTCACCTTTGCTGCAGCTGGCTGTTGATGTTAGAGTAGCGATTCCTCAAGCGCCTGACCTCAGTCTCTTGGTGGCGGATATCAGGGCAATACTCCTGGAAGCTTTTCTGCAGGGAGCTGCACGCCTGCTCTGTGACTTCCAGCTCACGGTTTAACTGCTGGATGTCATCTTTCTTGGCTGCAACCTCTTTACTCATGGTCTAAAGAGAAAACAATTACAGACATACCGAAAAATCATTACATTGTTTGAATGGGAAGTTGTACCATATCAAAACCATTCCTGCTTTTATGTCAACATTAAGGCCCTGTTTACACTAGTGCATTATCTTTTTAAAAATGCAGTTTTAAAATGAAAACAATCCTAATCTACACTGGCATTTCCACTGCATTTCAGAAAAGATCTCCGTCCACACTACACAACTGAAAACGCATGTCACATGATCATTCATGCAGGTACAACAATGAGCATGATATTTTTGTTTACACGGTCGTCAAGGATACACAGAGCGAATGTGGGCAGCCATGTCATTGTTTTCAAAAGTCTTTGTTTTGGTCCATTTACACTGAAATGCAGCCTGGAGTTTTCATTCTAAAATGGGGTCAGCTGTGTTTTTGAAAGTCTCTGTTTTCGAGGGTCAAAAATGGTAATAGTGTAAACGACAGGCGTAACCCAAGCAAAAGTTATGCGTTTTAAAATGAAAACGCACCAGTGTAAACGTAGCCTAAATCTAAGATATTTAGTTAATGGCTGGTAAATTGGTGGTTTCTTTCATAAGGCTACTGTTCACTACTGTTCAAAAGTTTGGGGTCAGTCTCTTCTGCTCACCAAGGCTGCATTTATTTGTCCAAAACACAGTAGAAAGTGTATTATTGTGAAATATTATTACACATTCAGTGTCACATGATCCTTCAAAAATCATTCTAATATGCTGATTTGATATGAATATTTAATATGAAACATTTCTGATTATTATCAATGTTAAAAACATTGTGCTGCTTCATATTTTTGTGGAAACTGATAAGTTTTATTCTTAAAAAATCATAGTGATCCCACAGCGACTACTTTTAAGATACTTTATTATCTAAAAAATAAAAAATAAAAAAATGTATATTTAAGAACGTAAATGATATCAGAATGTATCCCTATAATATTATAGATAAAGACTAATATCAGCATTGTGTTTGTATAATAAGTGTCTACCTGCAGCTGTTTGGAGTGGTTGCGGATGGCATTGGGCTCATCTAAGATGCCAGTGTCTGCAGCCAACTGATCCTCGAATGCCGTCAGCACGTCGTCCACCTTCTTGATCTGTTTCTCCAGAAACATGGAAGATGTGGCCCTGAGGAAACAATCCCATGCTTTTACCATAGTATGACCCCAAAATCCATAGTAATACCACAGTACTTTATGAAGCCTTGCTTGTATGATTTACCACAGGCATGCTTTCTTACTTCTTGTTGTACTGATCAGAGAGGGCGGTGATGTTGTCTATCTTGTTGCTGACTTTGCTCAGTTTCAGCGGCAGCGAGGACGTGGTGGGCCCCAGGGGTTTCTGGGATATCAGGGGCTCCATTTCCCTTTGAGCTGATGCTTTCTCAGCCTCCAGTTTCTTCAGAATCATGACAAAACTCTGGAGAGATCAAACCAAAGTGAAAGTCACTCTATGTTTTATACTAACTATAGTATCCAGCATTTGTTTCTTCTTTGACCAACTAAATAATCACATCTAGACTCAAAAATCTTTTGGTTTTGTTTCCCACTCTTACATCCTGGTCTTTGATTCTGGCGGTCAGATCTGCGATGGGTGCAGCACGATCTAACGGAGACCTCATTCGGTTCTGGATGTCCTTCTCTAACTTCAGCAGGTCAGAATAGATCTGTTCCAGTCGGCCGTCAATGAGGCCGGCCTTCGCGCTGTCGTAAACACCCGCAACACAAACAACATGTAGAAAAAACATCATCTACAACACAAATTTAAAAATACACCACAACATCACTCCATCAAAGATGTAGATGAGTTTGTTTCTTCATCAGATTTGGAGAAATGCAGCATTGCATCACTTGTTCATCAATGGATCCTCTGCAGTGAATGGGTGCCGTCAGAATGACAGTCCAAATGCTGATAAAAACATCACAATAATCCACAAGTAATCCACAGCACTCCAGTCCATCAGTTAATATCTTGTGAAGTGAATCCTGTATGTTTGTAAGAAACAAATCTATAAGTAAGACATTTTAACTAACTGAAATACGAGTCCATAATCCATAATATTGGTTTCTCTGGTGAAAAAGTGGCCTGGTCTGAATCAGGAGAGAAATATGCATAGATCAAACATGCAGATTTTTTACAAGACATTAACTGATGTACTGGAGTGGTGTGGATTACTTGTGGATTATTGTGATGTTTTTATCAGCTGTTTGGACTCTCATTCTGACGGCACCCATTCACTGTAGAGCATACATTGATGAACAACTGATGCAATGCTACATTTCTCCAAATCTGTTCTGATGAAGAAACAAACTCATCTACATCCTGGAGCATATTTTCAGAGAAGGTTATTTTTCGAGTGAAGTATTCTTTTAACTAAAACTAAAACCATAAAAAAAACATAAAATAAACATTAACTGAAATAAACTTAATGAAAATGTGAAGTGCTGCCTTATATTGTTTTATATTTTCAGTTGAAGTACTAAAACGACTAAAACTAAATAAACTTTTTATAAAAGATAAAAAACTAAATTAATAAAACTTTAACTGCTATATATATCTATATAATATATATATATATATATATATATATATTATAATATATATATATATATAATATACATACATACACACACACACATAAAAAAAAAATTCTTAAAAAAAAAAAAAAACTAATAGTATATCATACCCTGTTTTACGAACTGCATGACTTCCACGGTCGGTGTCTTGGCCTGGGCCTGTAGAGCTGACCTCGTCCTCTTCAGATCGGAGAAATCCTTGCTCAGACTGGAAACAAGACATGTAAACACAGGAATGTTAAAACAGGAAGCAGCTGAGAGAACTACACCTGCACTTCCTGCGTCTCAGGAGCTTTATTACCTGTCCACCTTGTTGATGGCGGCTGAGTTGGGCGGAGGGATGAGGAAGCAGACTCCTGGGATGAGCTTGGTCTCTCCCTTGCTGGATTTCACCTCCCAGATCTCCTCTCTGGGATCAGAGACCAGCGTGACCTTGTCGCCTCTTTTCACAGAGTCCTGCAGCAGAGAAACGTTTAGCATGCTTCATCCTCCACTGATGGCCTTTCCAAATCTTTTGCAGCAGCATAAATATCTTTACCATCATTTTAGATCAATTTAATGCAGGCTTGATGAATACAAGTATTGATTTCAGTCAGAAAAGGACGTTACCTTCTCAGTGCTCCAGTCACACAGGGCGATGGCGCTGATGGGTTTGTCTGTTTTGCTCCGGCGCAGGTGTAGAGGAGCGATGTTGGTGCAAAGCTCTCTCAGATCCGCCAGACGCTGCTCGTTCCTCATGATGGACCTCTCCTCACCCTGCACACAAACACACACTTGTTAATTATACTGGATTATTAATATATTGCAGTGTGTGTGTGTGTGTGTGTGTGTGTGTGTGTTTTGACCTCCAGCGTGAGCAGGATCTCAGGGTTGCTCATGTTGTTCAGCACTGACGGTTCGGTCGTGGATTTGATTCTCTTCAGCGACTCAGTGAACGTCTCCAAATCCAGCTGATACTGAGATTAAAACACACATGCAATCGTTTCAGTAAATGCTCGTCTGAATCTCCTACTTCTCATGTTGTGTGTGTGTGTGTGTGTTTGCATACTTTCTTGTATGCCTCCACGTTGTCCAGGTGTGTGTCCTGACACAGACACAGATTCAGGAATCGCTGCCACTCTCTCGACACGTCTGCGCTGTATGACTGAAACACACGTGAAATCACCTTCATTCAGCCAATCAGTGACAGCAAGACTCACTCGAACAGATGAGGAAATAACAAATTAATGAACAAATTCAAGAACAAGAAAACAAATACACAATGAATAAATGTGTTAGAAACTGAATAATTAAACTGTGAAGCGAATGACTGATTAAATAAGTGAATGAATTAACATAAATGACCGAACAAATGAATGAAAAACGAATAAATTAGTGAGAGAATAACTGAATGAACTGACAAGCAAATGAATGAACAAATGAATCAATAAATAAATGAACTGAAAAAATGATTGTTTGAGTTAATAGTTAATAAATGAACGAGTAAGTGAACAAACAAATAAATCAATGAGTATGTGTGAATGAACACATCAAGCAACAAATGGTCAAAGGAAAAAAACTAAACAATTGATCATTATTAAATAAATGATGCAAGGAATGAACAAAAAAATGAACAAACCAGCAATTTATGAATAAATGTGTTAGTGACTGAATGAATAAGCTGTCAAACAAATGAACGATTAAATAAATAAGTTGATGAATGCACAAATAAATGTACAAATTAATGAACAAACACAAATGAATAACGAATCAATGTGTTAGTGATTGAATGAACAAATCAGTTAACAAACTAAATGAACAAAACAAATTAATACTAAATAAATGTGTGAATAAATGAACAAACAAATGAATTAACAAATTATTGTATAATGCATTAATATGTTAGTAAGGGAAATAATAAATGAATGAACTGACAAATGCATGAACCTATGATTAAATAAATAAATATGAGTGAATCAATGAACAAAAAATTATCAATTTAATGATTGAACAAACAAATAAATGAACAATGAATTAACGGTTAGTGAGGGAATGAATAAATTAATGAACTGGAAAAAAATAAACAATAATAATAAAAATATATTCAATGAACAGCGAGCTAGTGAATGAATGAATGAATGAACAACTAACAACAAATGGATAAACAAAAAACTGCATAAATGAACAAATCACTGACTGTCTGACTGAATGAACGAATGAATGAACGAACAGATGAAAGAATCTCTGACTGAATGAATGAATGAATGAATACCTTAACAGCGGATGAGCCGGGGTGTTTTTCCTCAATGAGCACACTGGCGTCCTCCTGTAGTTTGCTCACTTCCTTCTCGTGTGACAGCAGACCGTTGTTCTTAAACCTCTGAAACACATGCATAAAAATCATTCATATAAAAGCTTAAGTAAAAAATATCAAGAAAAATATTCTGAAGAATGTTGGTAATCAAATAGCTGACGGTAGCCATTGACTTCCATAGTATGGATAAAGAAAATCCTCTAAAAGTCAATTGGAGACCAGAAACTGTTTGGCTGCCAACATTCTTCAAAGTATCTTCTTTTTGTGTTCAGCAGGAGAATAAAACTCATACAGGTTTGAATTGTGATTTTTGGGTGAACTGTCACTTTAAACGATGAGCTTGAGCTGTGTCTCACCTCGTAGTCCATGCGCACCCCGGCGCTGTCGATCATGCGCTCGCTCCAGTCTGTGCTGATGATCTTGTGCTGCTGTTCGCTCAGATAGAGCAGCTCTTTACTGCAGCTGTGCATGAACTCATAGAGAGACGCCAGATGCTGCCGGCGCTGCTCACTCGCCTCCTACACAACAACACACACTCTCACTTCAGCTGCACTTTAGAAGGCTTTATAAAAGCATTAATGTAAACCTTTGTCATTTGTAAACATGATCAGATTTCAGAAAGTCTTACCAGTAGATCTGCACACTGCTTCTGAAGAGCAGATGTGTTATCCTGTTAGGAAAAAAAAACTGTATATTAGTAAATAACATAAAACTATAATATAATACTGTAAAATAACTATAAGAATGCTATTAAATTATAGGTTGATAAAGTTGTATAAAATTGTACTTCATAATAAAAAATAACAACTAGACAATAGTGCAATTAACATTAGTTAACATAAACTAATAATAAACCACACTTCTACAGCACTTTGATCTTAATGTGAAGATAAATCATTAAATCATTTACTCATTAATGACTTAAATCATTTAAGTTAATTATGTTAATTCACTGTGAACTAACATGAACAAACAATTCACAATTTTATTTTTATTGATTAACATTATCAAAGTCTAATAAATGCTTTTAAAATATATATTGCTCAGTGTTCGTTCATTTTGGTTGATGCATTAACTAATGTTAACAAATGAAACATTATTATCATGTATGAAATATATATATATATATATATATATATATATATATATATATATATATATATATAATATATATCTATATATATATATATATATATATATATAAACTGTATTTTTATCCTATTTTATTCAAAAATTATTCTACAGGCACCCAATTTAAAGGAAAAAATTAATTAAATGAGCGTCATGCTAAAGGCACTTGGTTCCCATCCTCTGAAATCAGTAAAATGAATCAGATTTACACAGTGTTAGTGAAAGTGCATGTGTGTGTGTGTGTGTGTGTGTGTGTGTGTGTGTGTGTGTGTTTGTTTTTGTGACATATCAGGACCCAACACTTTGTATAATGGACATGGGTATGACACAGGTATTACAAGGAGAGGGTGACTTATGAGGACATAACCAATGTCCCCATTTTTCAAAACGCTTATAAACCATACAGTATTAGTTTTTTTTGAGAAGTAAAAATGCACAAAGTTTCCTGTAAGGGTGGGTAGGGTTAGGTGTAGGGTTGGTGTAGGGCGATAGAATATACAGTTCGTACAGAGTATAAAAACCATTACGCCTATGGGATGTCACCACTTTTCACAAAAACAAACATGTGTGTGTGTGTGTGTGTTTGTGTGTGTGTGTGTGGTGGTGTGTGTGTGTGTGTGTGTGTGTGTGTGTGTGTGTGCGCGTGTGCGTGTGTGTGTGTGTGTGTGTGTGACTGACCCCGCTGCTCTCCAGGGCCGAGCGATACGCCTCTATCTGTTTATGCAGGATGTTATGGACTGCGATCTGTTTCTCCACATCAGACAGTGTCGGACCGTAAACATCTCCCTGAATCAGCTTCTGAAACACACACACACAGACACACACTCAAATGAAGCTTCTTCAGACGCTCTTGGCTTCTGTAATGTCTCTTGAGCTGTTTGGAGATGAACAGAGCTCTTGGTGTTTCATGAAAGCTTCTTCAGATCTGTGTTTTGGTTTCTGGGTGCTTTAAAGCAGTTTTCGATCTTTTAGATGCCATCAACCCTCACACATGAGGCAGCTATATTATCTTCTGTATAAAGACCCAATTTTAGGCTTGAAAAAATGATATTATAAATACATCTAAAATATTATTTGGAAAATATTTAGTTACTATATTACTTTAGTTGTATTACTTTTTTTTCTATTATAGAACTTCACCGCTATAGTACTTTATTTATATATATATATATATATATATATATATATATATATTATATAATATATATTTATTTATTATTTGCTTTCTTCATTTGTTTTTGTTTTGTTTTAATTAACATTCATTTATGTATTTAATCTAATTTGTATTTATTTACCTATTTAATTAATCCTTTATTTCTTTGTTTGTTTGTTTTGTTGTTGTTGTTTGTCTTTGTCTTAATCTAATGTGTATTTACTTATTTATCAATAAATGAATGTCTAAAATATTATTTAGAAAATATACAGATTCTGTTATAATATATAGTATATAATATATATTAAACTACTTTTATACATAGTTTCTATTAAATAAATTGTTTCTTCTATGTTAGCACTGTATTGTTATAGTACTATATGCATTTATTATATTTATTTATTGTATTTTGGTATAAATATTTGTCAGTATTTCTTTTAATCAATTTTTACATTTGTTTTTTGTTTAAAATATTTGAAAAATTTTTTTTTCCTATTATAGCACTGTACTGCTATAGTACTATATGTATGTTGATTTTATGTATTATCATCATTTTAAGCAATTTTTTATTATCAAATTTCTTCCTTTGTTTTAATCTAATGTTTATCTATTAATTATTTAATTAAATAATTTATGTATATTAATCTTCTTTTTTATTATTTATATGTTTGAATTTTGTACATTTCTTTAAACGTTTTTTTTTTTCCTATGGACGTTCTAGCACTCCCTTCTGCACCTCTAGTTTGTCTCGACCTCAGTTTGAATCCTGCTTTAAAGCACCAGATCAAGAAGATGTTCTTGAGGGATGTCAGCAGGTTCTCCTGTCACATCAGACTGGAGAAGCCTCGATTTAACTGCACTTTTCCTCTCACTTCTCTCTGTTGCACATATTGATATGCAGTCAGCAGGTGATGTGATGTGATGTGTGTCACCTGTTTGTCAGACAGCAGTTTGCTCCAGTCAACACCGGGAGGCAGGTAGAGCTCGTGCAGCTGGCCGTACAGATCTCTGTAGGTGCTGCAGTATTTGGACCAGCGCTCGTGCAGGTTACTCACGCTATACACACACACATCAGAGGAAAGTGTTAGTGCTGAGCTCTCGCTCGAGTGTACGAAGTGTGTTTGTGTTTGAGGACTCACTCCTGCTCGATCTCGCTGGCCTGTGGGTGCTGCAGTTTTTTGGCTTTGCTGACATCCATGAAGAGGTCCTTCAGTAAGATCTCTGCCTGAGACAGGTTCTCTGCGGCCGGACCCTGCTGTTTGAGAGGAGAGCCTGCACGCTTGTTCTCCAGATCCTGATCGCACAAACAAAACAGCTGGCTTAACAGTTTAGCATGTGTGCTTCTGAGCTAGCTTTGATTTGAGAGACAAAATATATTAAATATCATTGATGTTTTGATGTGATTAAAGTCATTAATGTCATATTTTTTAAGTGATTAATGTCATTTTTATTAATTATAATCTGACAAGCAACAAAATAAATAAATAAAACAAAATTAAATTAAATACAAAATAAAAGCAAAAATATAAAATTAAATAAAATGTAAAAAATAAACAAACCATACAATATCATAATAATAAAATATAATACAAATTAAATAATGTACATAAATAAAATGTAAAATGTAACTTATAAAATAAAATTTTTATATAAAATGAAAAATTAAAATAATATTAGATATAAATTAAAAAATAAATAAATTACCCCTTTTATGTTTCACAGAGAAGAAAAATAAGTCACATGGACTGGAACCATTCCAATGCTTTACTTGAGTCTGCATTTTCATTTGGGCTAAACATGAACTTGTTTTATACAGCAGGTTAAAATTTATGTGAATGTGTATAAAATGTGTTTGAATAAAAATTATGTTTTGCCATTTTAATAATCTAATGCATAATTAATGATGTCACAAGTTTATGCATTTATAAGAATAATTATAATAATTATCTACTGTCATACAGCAGGTATTGTGTGTGTGTGTCTGTGTGTGTGTGTGTGTGTGTGTGTGTGTGTGTGTGTGTGTGTGTGCGTGTGTGTATTTCAATCAAGACAACTCTCAGAAGATTTTAGCATGGTAATGGATATGACAAATTTACTGTATTTGGTCTTGGTGGAATAGATCTGCTACGCTGTTGAATTAAAAATAACCCAGATCTATACAGGTGGAGCTGGGGAAGGTGGAGGGTTTCAGAGGAACTCTGAAAATGCACTGCAAAATGTTCAAGTGGATGCTAACCAGCCATTTAAATGTAAAGCAGCAAGCTCATTGGCTGCGTATGGAGCATGAACCAATCAACTTGTGACTAAGTAGTTTAATGCTGTGAATATCAAGTTATGTTAATACCCATCAGTCTGCGCCATCTAGAGTTTCATGACTGAACTATATATATATAATTCATGTTTTATATATATATATATATATATATATATATATATATATATATATAATATATATATTATATATATACATATACACGTGTGTGAGAGAGAGAGAGAGATTCTTGCCTCCAGCAGCAGTTTATCGGCCAGCAGGACGTTCTTCTCCACCTGGTCGGCATTCTGCTGCAGGCGTGTGGTCACAGCCAGCATCTCATTGGCCTGCGACCTGAACGGATGGAAACATGAGAGAGACATTCAGCATCACTGCAGCACTATAAACATCCCATTCACATCTGCTCATGCCCGCGCCGGGACGCTTCACGTCTAAAGCTCAAGTATGTGTTTAATAGTGAGAGTCACTGTCAGTCAGTCATTTGTGGTTTGTCAAGCTCAGCAAAAGAAATGACATTTCATCAGAGTTTCTACATTCTCCATCACCCACATGAATCTACATCTTTCAATCAATCGCTCTGTGAGCTCTTCTGTGTGTTTATTGTGCTGACATTCCTGCAGTCGTTTACACAACCGCGTCACACCCTCTTGAGAGAGAGACACTGAGAGAGGGAGAGAGAGAGAGAGAGAGAGACTGGGAGAGTATGACAGACACTGAGGGAGAGAAAGAGAGAGAGAGACACTGAGAGAAAGAGAAAGAGAGAGAGAGAGAGAGACACTGCGAGAGAGTGAGAGAGCGAGTGATTGACAGGTGTGTGAGTGTGTCTGTGGAATGTTGAGGTGGAACTCTGGGAATTCCTGCTCTGTTCTTGAGGAATCTCCGCTGCTGCTGTATAAAGTCACACCCTGGATCTTTGTCTCTACACAATCAAGCGTGTGGCCGCAATTACAAGTCAAAGGCCGATTCATGCCAGACATTTCTGGGAAGGGATCTGGGTGCTTTGTGTGAGTTTCCTGCTCACTCTGTGGCATTTAACAACACTGTGCCGTTATTATTTCACTGCACAGATATAATAAGAGACCGCATGAAGTATTTGTACTAAAACTTATTTGTCAAAATTCATGCAATGGTCATATTCACAATTTTGGAAAATCAATCAATCAATCAATCGGTCAAGGTGATAAAAACACTGAAAATTATTAAATATTATAAGTGTTAATTGAGAGACAGCATGAAATGTTTGTATTTTAAAACTCATTTGTCAAGATCCATGCAATGGCAATATTTACAATTTGAATGAATGAATGAATGAATGAATGAATGAATGAATGAATGTTTAATTATTTCAAAAGTAAAAAAAAAATAAGAAAAAAACATGATATTATATTGAAGAGACTATACTTTCAAAATTTATTTGTCAAAATTCATACAATAATCATATTTACCATTTAGGAAAACAAACAGACAAACACCTACACACATGCATATAAACACAAATAAATAAATAATTAAATAAAGTGAACAATGGTGAAAACAGATTGAGAGTGTTTTAATAATCAGAGGAAGGTGAAACTATAGTGAGCGACCGGTGAAACTGACATGCCACAAACACCCGAACATTCAAACAGATGACAGCCGTTTGCTTGAAGGAAACGAATGCTTATTCTTCTGTTACGAGTGGAGCTTAAACGCAGGGAGATTTTCCTCATTCAAACGAACAATTAACCATCAGTCAATTAAAAAAATCAGTGACGCATCAGCATGAGTAATGAATTACTCACACTGATTAGCATACAATTAGATTCTGGGTTAAACACACACCTCCCAACACACACACACACACACACACACACACACACACACACACACACACACACACACACACACACACACACACACACACAGAAGAACCGGTGCTTTAAACCAGTGCTTCCCAAACCTGTCCTGGAGGCCCCCCTGCCCTGCACATTTTATATGTCTCCCTAATCAGACGCACCCAGTTTAGTTCTTGCAGTCTCTACTAATGAGCCGATGAGTGGAAACAGGTGTGTTAGATAAGAGAGACATACAAAAAGTGCAGGGCAGGGGGGCCTCCAGGACAGGTTTGGGAAGCACTGCTTTAAACAACACACCCATCTTTACATGGGCTGATCCTGAACACAAGAGCGGCTCACAAACACTGGCTACAGCCTCAGCAGGATACAAGGAAACACACACAAACACGATCAGCTGGATCCACATCAGTGTAATAATAGACGTGACTCACAGAACATACACTGTACAACAGCTTTCTGTTCTCCCACCTCTAGTCCACTGCTTCAGGCTGACAGGGAAAATATGGGACAGCACGAATGGCAATAATATAAAAAATATATCAAATATAATTTTAATATAATATAAATAAAAATAAAAATAAAAACAAAACAAAACATTCAATTATTAAATACTAAACTAAATTATTTAATATTAAAGTGCGTTTTAAAATTAAACATAAATTATAATAAATATAAGATACATAAAATAAAATGTAAAATATAACATCTAAAATACAAATTATTAAAAAATTTAATATATAATAAATATATAATTAAATAAATTTAATAAATTAATAAATTTAATGGTAATATCATAAATTTTATTAAATAATATAAAATAAAATATAACTTATAAAAAATGAAAAAAAAAAATAAACCTGGAAAAGCGCTATATAAATTAAACTATTAATAAAATAAAATAAAATGTGCTTCCTTGACTTACACAGAATAATTTATTTTCTGTTCAGTATTGCTGAGCATGTCTTAAGATACCAAGAGCCATGAACTTGTTTTATTCAGCAGGCTACAATTTTGTGATGGTATGTAAAATTTATATGAATAAAAAATGATGTTCCACCATTTTTAAATCACCTAATGCATGATTAATAATGTGATAAAACCTGCATGCATGTGTAATGGTTACACAAGAGGCGTGTCTGCTGCTGCTGTCAGAGTCTGATAGATATCTCATCTTCTGTCCTACAGCATCTGCTGTCTCTCCTGTCGGTTTGTATATGACACATGAACTCGTTTACTCAGAATACGCTGTAGTTTAGATGTCCCAACCCACACCGCACACAGACAAACTGTCAACCAGTTAATACATAAAATATAATAAAAATTCAATTCAGTTAAATTAATGCTTATTCAATTTATCCAGATTAATATTTCTGTCCAACTGTGTATAACATTTTACAACAAGGTCCCAACAGTTATATAGCAATACATTTGCAACAGCATTCATTAATCTTTGTTAATGTAAGTTAATAAAATAAATGTGTAAAATATGTCTTTTTTTTATCTAGAAGATTCTTTCTGTCCAACATTCCAGAAAAATAGATTTAACAATAAGATCCCACTAGTTGAGCAATATATTTGTAAATGTATTTATCAAACACAATTGTTCATTGTTAGCTCATGTCAGCTCAGGTACATTAAATAAAATTAACAGAAACTTCTGATGCATTAGTAAATATTGAAATGACCATTAACTAAGATTATTACATGCTTTCTTTCATTGTCAGGTCATGTTAACTAATACGATGTTAACAAAGACAATCTTATTGTCAAGCACTACCGGTTTTTCTGGTCACTAAATAAATTAATTTCATTATTTCAGCTCCACTCGATGAATGTTATGTTGATTAGTCACGTAATGAGCAGGATAATCAGGTACTATCATTATCGGCCGAAGACACGGATCAGCTTGTCATGCATTATTTTGCAATAACGCCAGTTTCATGGTACATTATCCCTAATAAAACATCCAGATTACTCAATGACCCGTGTGTGTGTGTGTGAGTGAGTGAGATACGGCCCTGCCCTGCCCTGCCATAAAGATAAATTACACACTCTACATTATCACACAAATCCAGTTAACTCTATAGTCAATGCTATAATGCATAAACAGCAGTCTGTTTCTACTCTAAAATGCCTTTAGACAGATCTGTCATTCATTATATCATATGAGAGCGAACAGAAACAAGAACGGATGGAAACTCACTGTCCAGCCTTGACAGGACTGTATTCCTTCTTCTTAAACATCCCGCGTGCTGTGTCTGAGAACCGTCTCTGCGTCTCTGTGCTGTCGAGGTCCCTTCTGTCTTGTGTTATGGTTGTCTGTCACCTGCTGTGGCTCCGCCCACTGAAACAGGTGTGTCACATTCAGGTGGTTCAGACTGGACGTACCTGTTCCTGCCCTCTGAACTCCTCCGGCAAACTCTTCCTCTTCTGCACTCTCACCGTCCTCTGAAAAACCTGCTCGACTGACGCCGCCGCAGACCAGCTAAACATCACCGGAAACAACGCTCATGTGTCATAGAGCAGATAGAAATGCTGATTTTAATGCATAAACAGATTACTAGAATACGCATTACTGTTCAAAAGGTCTTTTTTTGAACGAACTTAAAGGTGGGGTAAGTGATTTCTGGTAGCCAATGTTGACATTTGAAAACACCAAAACAAACACAACCCCACTCTAAAAGAGTCTCGCCCCATTTTGATAGCTCCGCCCCACATATACGATGATTAGTCTGTCTACACCAGACGCGAGTGGCGCGGCACGACAAAATACTATGAAACTCATTATAATCAGTGATGCTGTCTACAGCATAGATATCTATGGTCTACACTGGATGCGGCGAGGCACGACACAACAAATCCCCGACAGAAAACTGATGCTGCGTTCTATTTATGACGTATTGACACATATTTCAAATGATTATCAATGGTCGCTTTGTCGCGTCCAGTGTAGACCATGGATATCTACGGGTCCTAGACATGGGTCCTACTTCTTGCCTTATTTGCTTAAGCCTTCTTTTCTTCCGCAGACGTTTTCCTCTTTTGTTTTTATCTGCCATCTCTATCTTTCTGCCGCTCGGCTCGGCTAATGTCCATCCTGTGCACTGAACGCTGAACTGAACCCTTACTGCTGATTGTCTACAAGTTTGTTTTGCTACTCGGCCCGAATCAGTTTTCCCAAGCGTTTTTGGAAAATCGCTTACCCCACCTTTAATACTTTTATTCAGCAAGGTTGCATTAATTTGATCAAAAGTGACAGTAAAGACATTTATAGTCTTACAAAAGATTACTATTTCTGTTTTTTTGGACCTTCATCAAAGAATCCTGAAAAATTAAATGTATCACAATTTCTAAATTTTGTTTTACTGTTTTCATCATATGTTTCCTAAGCAGCAAATGATCATATTAGAGTGATTTCTGAAGGATCATGTGACACTGAAGCCTGGATGTACTCGAGGAATGATGCTGAAAATTCAGCTTTTCATCACAGGAATAAATTACATTTTACAATACATCCACGTAGAAAACTGTTATTTTAAAATTTTAAAAACTTTTCACAATTTTTACAGTTTTGACTGTATTTTTAAACCCCAATAAATGCAGACTTGGCGAGCAGAAGAGACTTATTTCAAAAACATAAAAAAAAAAATTATTAACTTATTCCAAACATTTCAACCTTTATTCAAAAACTTTTCAGCACAAGTTAATGCATTAATGCGCTTTGGATAAAAGTGTCTGCCATTGCATGAATGTAAATGTATGGCAATGAGAATTATTGGGTCTGAAATGCTAAAAAAAAAAAAACTAATCTAATATTAAAAATGCAGGTAGTCAGTAATTATTGTGTTTGTTTGTGTGAACTTGACTTCATTCACCAAAACACCATTAGATTCAAAAACAAAACGAAGAGAGGATCCTGGAGCGTCTGAGATCTCTATATAAATATCCATCTGCTCTTACACCTGTATAACAGGTGTGTAAATGCATGAGTGTTTGGTGTGTGGTGGAGCAGGAATGCTGTCAATCCAGTCAGATGAACATTAGAAACTCTCTCTGTCACTGCTCATTTATCAGCATAACTCAAAAGCCGAGGCATTTAGCCACCCACAAAAGACATAGTCACAGTCTGTAATTAAGCCAGTCGAGTCACAGCTAGGTACGGCTCAATGCACAGTCACCTCTTACCCCTGACAGAAGAAACTCCATGTACTAGTGTCCCACAGACAGAGGAAACACCTGAGGGGCACATTAAACCTAAACCTGCTCCGGTACGCATGCGGCGGCGTGTTAGCGTGACCTCTCTAGAGTGTGTGTTTAGGCTGCAGGGCATCTCAAATGAGTGTTTAGAGCCAAATGAACTATTTTGTCTGCATATTAATGTTTTATTACTGCCAAAAAGTCTTGTTTTTAAGTACAAATATCTAAGCATTTCTTAGGCCAAAATGCATTTACTTCATCAAGAAAAATTACTAATTTGCCAATCAAGAATGGGGTTTAAAAAACAGTTTTTCCTTTTAACTAAAGGAATAGTTAACCCAATTTGCAGTAAATATACTCGCCTTCAGACCATCTAAGATGTAGAGGAGTTTGTTTCTTCAACAGATTTGGAGAAATGTAGCATTTTTTTACTTACTCACCAATGGATCCTCTGCAGTGAATGGGTGCCGTCAGAATGAGAGTCCAAACAGCTGATAAAACATCACAATAATCCACACCACTCCAGTCCATCAGATAATGATTTGTGATGAGAAACGTTGCAAATTTTTAAGAAACAAATCCATCATTAAGGTGTTCAGTACTTCAAACCTTTGCTAAAATATGATTCCATTATCCATAATATTGCTTTCTCAGTGAAAAACCATTACGTGGGTGGATTTTGATATTATACAAAACACAATATCAAATAATCCTACTTGACAAACACTATGAACTTTGAGAACATCTGTACAGAATCACTGTCGAAAGCCCTTTAAACATGAACTTTGAGAACATCTGTACAGAATCACTGTCGAAAGCCCTTTAAAGGCTCAGTGATTGTAAAAACAATCACAAATATTAACAATCAGAATAAACATGTTAGAGTAACTGTACAGTAGATTGTTTATGGTTGCCAAGCAACATAGCAACTTGCTGCATCACTTTAGAATCTTCTGAACATTCCAAACACAGCTCATCCAATCAGAATTTAGAATTTTTAACTGTTATTTGAATTTACTTTTAAATTATTTATTGGAATGTAATTCTGCCGTTCAATTTTCTTTAAACAAAGACTTGCATATAATAACATGCACATCTGTAAGGTTTTCAGTATGGAAGAAGAGATTATCCTAGACAGCGTTACTAAATATTTATTCATATTCGATGCATTTTAGATTCTATTTGTTTTTAATGTTGGACAACACTGAATGTGGATTCAGTCCAGTTATGCATCCACCCTACAAGCAAACACAGATGGATAACACACACACACACACCGGCTCTCACACTGATTAAAATAGAGACTGAGAGAAAGTGTAATTAGTCAGCGATTATGACCTTAAATATTAATAATATTCTTCACATCATTACATCATATCTTCCTTTTACATCACAAAAATGTGACCTGACCGACACTGACCTCGAAAACACTTCAGTCACACTTGAACTACATAAGATAATGCAACCTGATCTCATCGCAATTCATACATATTTTACAAGGTGGCTAATTAGTATGAATTCGTCTGATCTCACTCATACAAATTTGTATGATTTAGATTTTGGCGTACAATGGCCTACCGCTAACCCCGCCCCTAAACCTACCCATCACTGGGGTCTAGACAAATCATACAAAATCATATAAATGAGGTCCTTCAAACATCTATGAATTAGCCATCTCATAAAATATGTACGAACTGATCGTGAGATAGCGTTGGATAATGTGACAATACATATTGTCTTAGTTTTCACTATTAGATCTGTTTTCTTTCCTTGTTTTGTCTTAAGACAATTTTTTTTTTCAATAAATTACATTTTGCTTTTATTTCTATATTATTGCCTTCAGTAGAGCTGCTTTATAGCCAATTTGTTTCATAACTAATTAATTGTACATTAAAGGGATACTCCATCCCAAAATGAAAATTTTGTCATTAATCACTAACCCCTATCTCGTTCCAAACCCGTAAAAGCTTCGTTCCTCTTCGGAACACAATTTAAGATATTTTGGATGAAAACTGGGAGGCCTGTGACTGTCCCATAGACAGCCAAGTAAATAACAGTGTCAAGGTCCATAAAAGGTATGAAAGTCGTCGTCAGAATACTCCATCTGCCATCAGACCATAGACTGTATAAAAACATGGACGTAGTGTCCATGACGTCACCCGTAGATTCCTGAAGAGCGTTTTTGAAGTGCATAGTGGGCGGAGCGGGCCGTCACCATCTTGGCAGCGTGTCACCACGTGCCTCTCCCGGATCATTGTATTTGGGCAAAAAGATGGGAGCTGGTTGCTGAAGCCACGCCCACCTAGTGCGACGGCAGTGTCAGCAGCGGCAATCCACCTGTCACTCAAGTGGCCACTCCCTTAATTATGCAGAACTTTAAGGCTTAATATAATTTAAACGGATTAGTTATAAAAAAAATTCACCCCCCTCATAGTTGTCATGAAGGGTAAAATTAGCCATATAGACCAAAATTATTTTTTGAACCAGGCTGTAAACATATTTTTGACTCCCTTTTGCAGCCAGCCTCAAGTGGCCAGTCGATGAATTGCAGTTTTAGTCACTTCCTTGTTGGCTTCACGAGAGAGAGCGGGAGGTTGCCGCTTGCATCAGACGTGCAATCTGGGTTATATGAAGTGATGGGAACACTTTTTTGAAAGTGAAGAAAACAAAAATAATGACTATTCAACAATTCCTTTGTCAACAGTCTCCAGTGTCTCTCCATATCACCGTATGCTGCGTATGCTCTTCTGCATCATCTGCGCCACAAGGATGCGCTGTTTTCTTTCAAATCAAAGCTAAATACACATAGAAACAGTGCATCCTTGTGGCACGGATGATACAGAAAAGCACACACAGCATACGGTGATATGGAGAGACACAGAGGAGACTGTTGACAAAGGAATTGTTGAATAAAGTCATTATTTTTGTTTTCTTCACTTACAAAAAGTGTTCCCGTCGCTTCATATAACTCAGATTGCACGTCTGATGGCAGATGGAGTATTCTGAAGATGACTTTCATACCTTTTATGGATCTTGACACTGTTATTTATTTGGCAGTCTATGGGACAGTCACAGGCCTCCCGGTTTTCATCCAAAATATCTTAAATTGTGTTCCGAAGACGAACAAAGCTTTTACGGGTTTGGAACGACATGGAGGTAAGTGAATAATGACAAAATTTTCATTTTGGGGTGGAGTATCCCTTTAACACTGATATTTTCCTGTTTCCTGTCAATCTAATGAAAAAAGCACTATAGAAATGAATGTGACTATTTTAACATCTAATCCAATGACATTCAGACATTAAGTAGGCCTATGTTTTAAGTATAGTGCATATTGCACTGCACAGTAACAAACGCTATGAAAACATGTAACTGTTCACTAGCACTCCACAGAGATGCATTTCATCCACAGACTTAATCTGTTACTTTCACGTCATACTGATTAGATTATCTACTGTACATTCACGTCAAAGAAAATACATAAACAGCTTATTTAAACAATACTGTTGCAAAATAGAGATGATGAGATGATATTTGCTGATCCTGAAGTGTATTAGACAGGGTCAGAAATTAACCAGGATAAAAGAAAGCCTCTAAAAGTGACACAAATGGCACAGACATTTTTCCATATAGCTAGTGAATCAGCCTAACATTTAACGGTTATCTAACATTCAATGTATTTTGAAATGTTATATTAGTCATCTCAGCGGGAGTCTTGTTGAATGGGGTGCCAATTAAAGAATTTTTGTTCCCTATTTTTTTCATGGAAACAAACTAAAATCTACTTCAAAATCAGTTTCTAGGTTGCAAAATGTCCCTCCTTAATTACTAAAGTCCAATTATGACACCAGTATTTGGCAACAAGAGTTCAGGAAACGTGAGTCACAATTACAAAGTGAATTAAACCGGTATCGAGTGTGGAAGGCTTGACGATATGTGTGAGATCAGTTTATTTGTCTCCTAGTATTTGCAATCCTCCGTGCTTCTGCATGTGGAAATGCGGTTTATTGTGTTCACAAGACTATTGAAACAGGTGTGTCTCCTTCACACCCTACACAGGAACTTAACACACATACACACCTACATACCTGCGTCCGGACAATACACACACACGAAAACTGTAATCATGACCAGACGCTGCTCACACGCCAAACCACTATTGCTATAGTGAGCGAACACCGACCGAACTCCGAAGTCATGCAAATTTGCCACGATGCATGACAGAAAGCTGCTAGGCTTGAAAATGACTTCTGTGTGAACAGTGCTTCAAACATCGTGAAATTTCGCTAATGTGACTGCATATTAATTTCTATGATCTTCTTACTTACTGTTATATTTAGGGGTGTGGTCATGGGTGAAGCTTCATTCTTTCTTTTTATTTTTTTATTTTTATTTTTTATGATTCGCATTGTACAAATTCACAAAATATTGCCACCTCTTAAAGGTATTGTTCACCCAAAAATGAAAATTTGCTGTTAATTTACTCACTCTTTCATTTAAGATGTAGATGACTTATATTTCTTCAAAAGAAGTTTTAACTGAAACCATGAGCAGGCTATATCAACAGCAAATTTAAATTTCTGAGTGAATTATAGCTTTAATTTGTACAACTTTATTCTTACCCTCCTCAGTTATGGTTATATCTAGGGGCGTGGTTAGAGGCGGAGCCTCATTCTTACTTTTTTTAAGTCGGAAGCGTTGTCTCACGCATAACGGAAAATTCCGTTCGGCGGGTAAAGAGTTAAAATAGTTAAATTTTTCTGTTCCATAATATAAAAGCATGTACAGTTTTACAATGGCACAAAAAAAAAAAAATAATAACGACACACGGAAACATAACCGATACGAAGTTCATACCTGTTCAGGTTTTTCTCCAAACAGTCCCGATGCCCTGCAGGTTCTGCTCACAAACACAAAAGAACAATTTAACTGTCATTAGAGACTAAACACACAGCATTTGCATATGTATGTAATGATGTGAGATGATCTAACACACACTCATACACACACAGCACAAATCTACAGGGAGAGACTCGTCCCAGATACTTCAGTCCAGCTCCACCAACTAATTACAGATGATTATAAACACAGAAAATGACTTAATTATACAGAGAATGAGATATTTATATCATGTGAATAAAACACGAGTGCGGTTTAACTGTGAAGTTACCAGTTCAAGTCAAAAAGTCCACGCTCTGATCTTCAGGTCTCTAGATGAGACGCGTGCCCTTCTTTCAATCTCTTTCAGTGAAGGTCTTTGAGACTTGTTGATGTTGTTTCGTTTTTGTTGATGTTTTTAGTGTCACATTTGCAACCTCTTCTAAAATTCTACAATTGGAATTTTAAATTAAGGCAAGACACAACAGACAAAGTCAATGTTTTTCATGCACTTCTGAGATTTTGGGCTATTTTGTTTCCATAAATACGTCTTATTTCAGACTATAGTGGAAATAAAACCAATACAAAGTACTCATACAAATGTTTTTCTTTATTAGGCTATTTATCTATTTGCATCTGTAGATTTGAATAACAGTAAAACATACTGTATCTTTAAAGGCCATTTTCTCAAAATGAGTTTGTTCGTCCACTTCAGCAATGCTTACAGATGCCAAATTCTACAGTTTTATTTCTATTCTGAAGGTTTTTACATATAACATTATATACATTATCCAAACTTATACCAATAACATTATAAAAAACTTAAAACCAATACAATAATTTTTAAAGAAAAAATTCTAAAACTAATACCAGTAGTTTTAAAGATTTATACAATTGTTTTTTTTTTGTTAACCAAAATGAAGCCAGAATAGAATAGAATAAAATTTAAATAAATAATAGAAAACATTAAAATTAGAAAGTTGCTCTGACACCTAACTGAAATAAAGTAAGTTTAAGTACTAAAATTAAAGCTAAATAAATATTCAAAGATATACCTAAACAAAATTACTTAAACTAAAATAAAATATGAAAATATTAAAATAAAAGACCATTCAAAACATGAATGAATACTATAATAGTATTTTCTGATTTATAGACTCAAAATCCCTTCTGTAAAAAAACCTTTCAAATTCTTATATATAAACATAATCAAACATTCATCTTTGTGTCTAGAGACTGTAAAAAATAAAAAAAATAAAAAATTGGTATCAATTACCAACTCAAATTGGTTTAAAATTAAAAGAATAGTGAAACTGTATTGGAATTTTGGTATCCATTAACATGGCGACATTCTTTTAACCATTAAAAATATTTTTAGAGAACTGCATATTTTCATTGTCTGAGTGGATGTTGATGATTATCCAGCTGTCAGCGTCTGTCATCTGAGCATCCGCCCGTAACAAAGACATTTATTAGCAGCAAATAGCATTGTTTGAAGAATGCAGCGCTGTCTAATGTGTGCCAGAGGTGAAAGTGTGTATTAACATCAACAATAAAAAATCATCAGCACACAGTGAGGGCGATGTGTGTGTTGTGAAAGTATGTGTTCCTCAGCAGAGGGTGGGCTGACTGATGGTTTATGGCGGAGGTCTCGTCATTTAAAGCTCAGAAACCTATCAGCCGCCTACAACTTTGTCAGTGCACTTGACTTTTAGTGTCAGCAAAGTCTGAAACACACCTTCAGCTGCGATCAGACAGGACTCTCATGTCGTTCCACACATACGTCTGCCAGTATTTACTCTTAATACGGTGATGGAAATATGCTCGCCTCGCCCTTCACCTCTGCAGAACGCAAGATATGAGGCACAATCTCATGAAAACCTGTCGAGATCAACAAGAACTGAAGACAACGAACACCATTAACATTTTCATGATACTCAGACCTTTTTTAAACTTCAGATTTTCATTATTTTAAAACAAAAAACCTAGAGATTGTGAAGTGTTTGTAATTCCTGCTTTGTTGTCCTGCCCTTGATTTTTTGCTGATTTAAATGAAAATATTGCATCAATCATCAGTGAGAATACGGGGAATCTTAAACATTTTGGATGCGTTATGACAATTGTTTTCTTACATAACAGTAGTGAGAATTTTGCAAGAAAATGTTACAAATGCATAACAAAAATAGCCTTGTTAAGTGAAACCTTAAAATTAACTAATAATGAACAATATACTGTACATCTGCATTAACTAATATAAACAAACAAGAAAAAAAAAATTTTACATTCTTTTTTTATTTAATGTAATTCTGACATTTATTAGCCTAACAGTTTTTTTCCCCCAAATCAAATAAAAAATTGCATCTGTGAATGTTGGTTAATGCACTGTGAACATCTGTATTTTTATTAACTAACATTAATAAATGCTGTAAAAATGTTAGCTAATGAGACCTCACTGTAAAGTGCTTTCTTTATATGAAATTTGACCTGAATTATGTTTGGATGAAATTCATCAGTAAGGTGTGGATCTGTGCTGAGGAGTGACATTCATGCATGTAAGCCTCTTTTAAAAGTGTGGGTTTAAAATCTTTTCAGCCGTGCATGCTGAGAATTTCTGACCTTTAGAGTTGGCATGAACTGTCAGCAGTGGATGAGTAAAGCAGCTCTCGTAGTAAATTACAAACGAACGTGTTTGGGTCATACTGCAGTTCACCTCTAAATACAAAGAAAGAACAAAACATTACATTTAGAGAGTCAGAGGACTACTGTAATGTGAAAAATATAATAACTGCATTATTTAAATTGTCATAATTTTTAATCCACATAATAAACTTAAAGGAGTAAAAATTGCTGTAAAAAAATTACAAAAAAAATAAAAAAAATAAGGCAGGCATAAAAATATCATATATGTAGTAGTCAATATTTGAAGAGGATCAAAAAAGTTGCCCATCAAATATTAAACTTATTTTATCTATGTTTCTCATGTTCATTTAATTTTAAAATTAAGTACTAAAACAACAAACTAAAAACTAAAACTCTTATTTTAGTTATAGTAAATTTAACATTATATATATATATATATATATATATATATATATATATATATATATATATATATATATAGTTAAAAATTAGTTCTACTTAAAAAAAATTCTACATCATTTAAATAATTTTGTGTAAATTTGAGAGTAAAATGTGCTTAAATTACAAAAAAAAAAAGGCAATAAAATGAAGTAAAACCAAAACAACTAGATTAAGTCATCAAAGTTGACTGAATTAAGCTGTAATTTGATTTCGAGTGAATTCTTAATTAGGAGTAATTTTAGTTTAAGAGAAAATCTTCATTTGCATATTTGCACTTGACACATACTTGCCTACCTTTTCTCAAAATAAACACAAATTAGCTTATAACAGAGAAACATTTGCCGCACGAGACTCGTTCCTGCTGTACACTGAAAAATAAACATAGGAAGAAATGATTACTGATTTCACTCAGCACCACTAGAGGACGCCACTTATAACAATGTAATAATTTAATAGTGCTGTCAAACGATTAAGAGCAATTAATCGCATCCAAAATAAAAGTTTTTGTTTACATAATATATATATATATATATATATATATATATATATATATATATATATATATATATATTATATATATATATATATATATATATATATGTATATATATGTATATATATATATATATAATATATATATATATATATATATATATATATATATATATATATATATATATGCAGGCATATTTCAGAAAAATTTATGTTTTTATATTAAAAACATTTATATATAATGTAAATTATATGAATATAAATATATACATGTAGATACATGTAAATATCCTCAAAATATATACTGTGTGTGTGTGTATATAAATATATATATATATATATATATATATATATATATATATATATATATATAATATATATATATATATATATATATGTTTTGAGCATAAACTTACCTAATTTTGTCCAGTTTCTCAGAAAACTAGATTTTATCTCCTTATGTTGCATCTCCATGTATCTTGAATTAAGTGTTTACACATTTGTATTGGAAAACAGGACAAAACACAGAGGAAGATGTTCAGGTTTTTTTTTTCAGTGCTTTCAACATTTACTTAAGATTTTATGGTCTGATTTGAGAGCTTTATAAGCTCTTAATTCCTGTAAGGGCAAACTACAACTTTTTAAGACCCACAGAAAGCCAAATGAGGATTTCTGGATGGAAACATAGGCTTGTGTCCTCATAATGGTGTAGCTACTGCATCTACCAGCAGGGGCTAACTAGACCACATTAACCAGCCCATGACAACCTGTTTGAAATAATAAATATAGCAAAAAACAAAACAACAGTCTGCTGTGACTGTACTTAGCTTTCATTTTATGATGAAAACAAAGCGCTGTGTGGAGGACCAGTGTGTGTGTGTGTGTGTGTTTCTCTGATCCGGCCTACAGGATTAAAGGGGTGAGAGGAGGCCGTGAGGGACAATCCTCACATCACAGACAGAGCACTGACAGTCCAGCAGCTCAGTGGAGGCTATGTTTGTGGAGATGGGCCTGCGCTGGCTGTGGAGGCACCGGGTGAGTGCTTTACTGCTGGTGTTAGCGCTCGCACTGCTCCTCTCGCTCCTGGCCACACGCTCACTGCACACCAACAGGTGAGAGACTTCACTAGCAGAAAACTAAACAAATGAAATCAGTTTCCATTAGCATTTGGCAGATGCTTTTATCCAGACAACTTACAATGCATTCAAGGATTCGAACCCCCGATCCTGGCATCACTAAAGCGTCATGCTGGGTTCTCGGCAAGTTTATTATTGTCTGTTAAACTAAAACAATAATTTGGTTACTTGATATAAGATGAACATTAAAAAATGAAAAATATAGAAAAACTAATTTCATTTAGTTTAACTTGATATACTAAAACTAATAATAATAATAATAATAATAATAATAAATTAAAATAATAACTATAGGCTATAGACATTTCAAAAATAAAACCAAAAAATTTAATAAAAATAACAAAAAAAACAAACAAACAAAAAAAGTTAACAAAAACATTTTAACAAAAAAAATAAATAAAAATGAATTAATTTCATCATATTACTAAAAACATAATATTTTCTGAGTACTATTTGCATTTGGCAGATGCATTAATCCAAAATGACTTACAATGCATTAGAGTTAACTATACAAAAATAGCACTACAATAAAATTAACATTAACTGAAATTTATTAATATTTTATTTCAGCTAGTTGCCAAAGAAAACATTTTTCATTTTCATTTTGGCTTGATGTACTAAAACAAAAATGAATAAAAACTACATCGATACATAATAAAAAAGTAATAAAAAAAACAACCAAAATTGCTAAAAATGTAACTAACATTAAGAATAGAAAAGGGAAAATATGAAAATGCATTCAAAATATTAATAAAAACCATAATAGTTTCTTAATACTACATCTGGCAGATGCTTTTATTCAGTGACTTACAATGCATTATATTTAATTATTTTTACATGAAATAAAAATAATAAATGCAAAAAATAAATAAATAATTATTTCAACTATTTGCAAAGGCAGTATTTCTCATTTAGTTAACTTGAGAATACTATCATATTATAGTTTCTAATAGTTTTATGTAGCATTGAAATCTATTCTCAATAATACTTAAAACAACACTGACGGTTAAAAATGACAGTATCTATCTAAGAGCGCTTTCAAACTAAGTCTGGAACAAATTCTATTTAAAGAACTAGAATTAGGTTTGTTTGGTTGGTTTTTAAAGGGTTTTCTCAGCACAAGGTGCACATCACATGGTTTGGTTTCTTTAGTTGAAAAGCTTTTTTAATGAATTGAGGCATTCACTTAGTCTAGGAAACCACTGGAAAGTCATTTGGACTCACAAACATGTTTTGAGTGAAGTGCTTATGATGACATTTAATTTGCCTCTTTTATTATGTGCTACTTGCACACTGGAGTCAATTTCTGCTGAAACAACTCACATCCCTTACATCTGTTGCACACATATCACATTTATGTGGTTCAAATCCAATGAAAAAACTAGAAAGAAAGAAAACTGCTCAGCTGATAAAGAAGAAGGCATCTAAGCAGATGTTTCTCCTACAGAACCTATGATCTGAGACCTACAGCAGACAGAAGGAACCAGAGAAGAGTTGCTGAGAAACACACGTCACCTCTCACTCCAAACACACACCATCAGCCCAAACACACACCGACAGCAAGAGCCGAGCGGCGGAGAGCACATCCACCCGTGGTCTTCCTGAAGACACACCGGACCGGCAGCAGCACCGTGCAGAACATCCTGTTTCGACTCGGAGAACGAGAGAGCGCCACCTTCGCCTTTCCCTCCCGCACGTTCCAGTTTAACTACCCAGACAGGTAAAATAAGCACAGTGCATGATGCACATCACATTTCCACCAATGTTTCAGTAATTACATGTTAAAGTACCCTATTACCTGTTTCCATTCATCTCAGTGGTGTTTTGGTGCAGGATCTTCTAGAAGTGCATGACCAGCTGCTGCTGTTTTTGGTCCCAAGTAGCTGTAAACTCTTCATTAGTGAATATTCTGGCTCAAAGACAACAGGTGGAGAAAAACATGAGTCTATTTCACTATAGTGCTAAGTGGACCAAGCTAATCAATCTAAGGCACCAAATGACAAAGATCAATCAATCAATCCATAAAAGCCTCCAAAACACATCTACTGTAATATAGTAATGCAATGAAATACTTACAGTATAATTGATATGTTGCTTGCAAATTGGATTGTTGGCATACACAGCTACTTTTGAATGAAGTAAGATTAATTTTGACAGTGGATTAGTTACAGCATGGGGCTAACTTGGCCATGCTAAACATGCTAATGAATCACCAGAAGACAATTTAAGTCCATTTCACAATCTGAATAACCTTAATCTCCTATAATATCATAAAATTTGAACAAAATAAGTTGTTTGCCATGTGCTTTGGTAGCATACATGGCTAGTTTGAATGGCTGTCAGTGGAAAAGGATGCATCTTAACTGAAAAACTGGTTGCAGCATGGGGCTAAAGGCAAATTGCTAAAATGGCAAATTGGTTTGTTAGCATACATGTCTACTTTTCAATGGCTGTCAATGGAGAAACATGCTTCTTGGCTAACTGGACAATGCTATACAATCAAAGATTTAAGAAAGTTTATATAAAAAAAAATACCTTTCCCATGTCCATTTCCCATTTTAATAAGCATCCAGAATAACTACTATAATATAATGAAATGCTCATGATTTATGCAAATTGTTTTGCTGGCATACACAGCTTCTTTGAATGGCTTTAAATGCAGAAAGATAAATTTGACAGCAAATTAGTTACTGCACTGAGCCATGCTAAGCAGTCTTTATGATATTCATAATTTGGCTACCCATGCTAGGTCACCAAAAGACAATATACAGTTGACCTTTAAAACACTGCATATATCACTACACTGAAAAAAGGTACAAAAGTTGTCACTGTGGCAAAACCCTTCTAAAAGTTAACTAATATGTTCACTTTAGGTACTAATATGTACCTTTAAGTCACCAATATGCACCCGTTAGGGGTAAATAAAAGTTCAAAAAACTTTTCTGAAAGGGTACTGCTACAGTGACATCTTTTGCACTTTGTCCGAGAGTGTAGGGTGGATGGATCAAGTCAGTCAGTTAGTCATTAACAACATATTCTTGACCTCATTCTTCAGACCATTAACAACTGTTCAAGGGTTAATGAGCTTTAAACCAAACAAGTTCTTCACTCTTGCTCTCTCTGTCTCAGATTCAGAGCGACATTTGTGGACGAGCTGCCCGAGGGTTCATCTCAGTTCGACTTGCTTTGCAGTCACATGCGTCTGGACCTGAGGGAGGTGAGGAAGGTGATGCCCCAGAATGCTGTCTTCATCACGCTCTTGCGAGACCCAATCAAGACCTTTGAGTCAGTCTTTGGGTACTACACCTCCACTGTCCCAGCGTTCTTCACTGCACGCCGAGCCGCCACCAACGAAGGTAAATCTGCACTCTCTGTGTTCCTGGACTCTCCGGAGATCTTCTGGGACCCGAAGGAACCTGGGAATGGTCTTGCCAAGAACCCAATGAGCTTTGACATGGGGCTCAACAACCAGAAGTGGAATGGCTCATGGCCGGAGGACTTGGCACAACTGGAGGAAGCGTTTCACCTGGTGATGATCGCCGAGCACTTCGACGAGTCCCTGGTTCTCCTGGGGGCTCTTCTCGGACTGAAGCATGAGGATTTGGCTTACCTTCGGCTCAATGTTCGTGCCGGCAACAGCGTGACGGAGCTGGACGAGAACATGCAGGCAAAAGTGCGATCATGGAACGTGCTGGACACTCTGCTCTATGACTTCTTTGTGCAGGTGTTCTGGGAGAAGGCGGCTCAGTTCGGGATGGAGAGGTTGAAAGCAGAAGTGGAACAGCTCAAGGCCTTTACGGAGGACGTACGACGGAAATGTGTGTCCAGGACTGAGGTTCCTCCGAAAGAGCTGGAGGACTTGCTGCGCCCATGGCAGACAGAGACAGCCACTATTGTGGGATATGAGGTGCAGGGGAATCTGTCGCTGCAGGATCAGGGGTTCTGCATTCGGATGATGCTTCCTGAGCTTCAGTATCACTCGCACTTGTACTTCAAGCAGTATGGTAGAGATATGAGAGCCGCTCCAGCTGACTGAAACCTTGGACCAGGTGGGACTCAATGGTCTCAGGCCTGGTCTTGGCTAATGGGACTCCATCAACTCTTCACAGAACAAGTCTTCACAGAACAAGTCTGGTGGAGTTGAACTAAGATGGAGCATTGCACCATCAAAATGCAAGTCCTGGATAAAACAAGACAGCAACACTCCTTCCCCAAACGGTGGTCTACATCAGTGGTTCCCAACTTATGTCCTGGAGAACCCCAAACAATACACATTTTGGATGTTTCTCTCATCTGACACAATCATTTCAGGTCTTGGAGATTTTACTAACAAACTGATGACAGTGATGTCCAATGATCCTGCTCCTGGAGGGACAATGTTCTGCAGAGTTTAGCTCCAACACATCTGCCTTGAAGTTTCCAGTGATCCTGAAGACATTGATTAGCTGGTTCAGGTGTTTTATTAAAGTTGGGAGCTAAACCCAGGTCAGTGGCCCTCTAGAAGCAGGATTGGACACCACTGGATTAGGAAGACGTACAAAATTTGCAGAGTTGAGGGTAATTTAAGACAAGGATTGGGAACCACTGGTCTACATCGATGACTTAAACATGAAAGTGATGGAGAAACATATCAACGTGCATTTGCACAAAGATCTGCATTGCGATAACTATTGGTTATCTGTAGATCCAATGAATTTTGAATTAAATGCAGCGTTTCATTCTTTGACAACCATATAAACATTAACTGCACTATTGTATACATTTACCATACTAGATTCTAAAGTTTCAATTGAATAAATGCTGTTTTCATTAGGTGAAATAATACAATATGCATCAAACAGGTTATACGTATTTGTTCATTGATATTGATTGTCAGTAGTTGCTTGTGTTAACAACAGATTTGTTGCTTAACCAGAGAAGTTCAATTGGTCTGTATAAATCTACAAAGATGTTTATCTTTCATGCTACATAAAAAAAAAAAAAAAAAAAAAACTAAAACTAATGAAAACTCTAGAATAACCCTAAGAATAACAAGAACACAGGAAAATAAACACCTCAAAAGTACTGGTCATGAAAACATATGTCATAAGAATTTGGGTAGAAATGAGTGTCAGAACACCAACAACAAAAAAAAAAAAAAAAAAGAGGTGATGTGAAATGTTTTACTTTATCTCTGAAAAATTAACATGAAAATAAAAGCTCTCCATTTATACAGTAGTTAAACAAACAGCAAAACGCAGATAAAACAGAGACTAAATCACAGTGTTCACAACAGCCAAATCCCATGTTTGCCTGTCAAAGAGTAACGTCTGCACCTCGTCTGTCCGAGAGCCTCACTGTCTGCTGTCATTAGCATCACACCAAACACATGTAATCTGCTTAGCCACCTGCTCAGCGAACTCTTCACATCCTCCTGTACGGAGCCTTTACACACGACAACTACAGAAAAACAAGAAAATAACAGCAGCGGTCTGTAAAAAACACTCAAAGAGCAAAAGCACCTACATTCACCCACGTTCTAGACACACAAAATACTCCAGCTCTCCTTGACATGCCACATGACTGAAACTGGAGGAAGCACTGGAGCACCAAACAGGAAACAGAGTCTGTGCGTCACAAGAGCACAAACTCCTCCAAACAGCTCTTCTTTCTGATTCGGCCCGGCTTGTCTTTGGACTTTATATGAGTGAATGAGTCTGACGTACAGCTCATCTCCTCCACATTGTGACCCTCCACAAACGTGAAGATGGGGTACTTCTCCTGGGATGATGTCAGAGCCTGTCCATCAAAGGAGAGACGGAGGGAAAGTTTGATATTGCAGGATTTCAGACGCATAATACATTCAGACAAGCTTCAGTTTTGTAGGATGTGCTTGTCTTCCTCTCACCTTAGTGACATCTGAGCACAGAGCCTGGAAATCCGCTCTGCTTCCGGCGTAAAAACCCACCGTACAGCTCGGGTCCATGCGGTTAAACGGCATCTTCCTGACAGTTTTACAGTGAAACGACTGCATCCAGAGACAACAAACAGAGGCATTAATATATTCAATTCAAATTTATTTGTATAGCGCTTTTTACAATGCATATTGATTCAAATCAGCTTTGCAGAAAATGCTTTTGAATGTTACAATAAGTCTTCTCTAATAATAAAACTAAAACTAAAATATATACTATATACTAATATATAATATATACTAATATATACTCGCCTGTCATTCATCAACCTTTATGGCTTACCATCTGAAATATGTTTGTAGCAGTAACTTTACATGGCCGCTCAATCTGATGTTAATCTAGAAATATGTGCGTTTATAATGCTCATTATAATTATTTAAATGGTTTATTAATAAACGTGTGATTAGTCAACTAATGCTTCAAATTAATGACTACTAGTCAACCAGAAAAATCTTTAGTCGAGGGTAGCTAATGTGTATATATAGTTTTTTATTACATTGTATTTCAGCAAATTTTAATTTAATTGAAAATGAGAAATGCTGTCTTGGTAACTAGCTAAAATCAAATAAGTTTTTTTTTTTATTATTTTAAACAATGAAATGATGGAAATTTTAGTCAACTATAACCTTTTATTCAAAAAGAGGAGGCATTTATATATTTATATAGTTTTGATTCATATTTTGAATCAGTTATCATTTTTATATTTTCAATTTTAATTATAATTTTAGTTACAAAAGTTGTAAGTAATTTTGTTCTGCGTTTTTGTCATTTATATTAGTTTTTTTATGTAAGGTATGTATAGTTCTTGATTTCTATTTTAGTTTTTTTTTTAGTCATTTTAGTACTTTAAACAAAAATAAAAATATGTTGACTTGGACACTCTCTGAAATAAAACAGATTTTTAAAAAAATATAATTAAAACAGACTTCAAACAGAAGCATTAACATATAACTTTATTTTCTGTTTATATTTTTATTTTCTGTTTAGAAAATGCTTTATTTTAATTCCAGATTTTAAATTTGTACTGTTTTTGCAATTTACAAATTTTTTAAAAATGTATAGTTTTTATTAATTATTAATACAATTTTTGTTTTAGTAATTGTAGTACTTAAACCTGAAAAAAAAATACTAACTGAAACAAGTTTACTGAATTTTATATTAGTTCAATTAATATTTTTTTTTTCAATTAAAAAAAAGTTTTTTGATAGTTTTAGTTCATTATAATAACCAAATAAAAAACAAACGTATTTATCTATCATTATCATCAATCACCTCTTCATATTATGAAAACAGATGGTGACCAGCGGCCGTCAAGCTCCAAAAAAAAAAAAAGTGCAGTTTTTGACTTTGATAGTCCCTGGCTGCTGTATGTATGACATTTGGATGTGGAATAAATTTGTTTTCTATTGGCAAACTACTCCTTTAAATATGGGCTCACCTCTAAAGGGAAGTTGTCTTTTTGGACGTCTACAGCAGCCTGACAGTAATGAGGATCCAAATAGATCAGCTGATCATCTGCATGAAGCACACAGAAAACCACAAACACGCAGATGCTGAGCGATTCATTACACGTTACACATTACAAACACAAAAGTGCGTCACGTGGCTCACCCTGGAATCCCACGAAAAACAGTGAGTGTTTGGGTTTCCCTCCGATGATTCCCATGCAGCACCGCAGCTCCAGCAACCTCTGCACACACAGAGAGAGAAAACATGAGCTCAGAGCATCACCACAACATCACTTCACGTCTGTGTGTGTGTGTCTCGTAACACACCTTGACACATCGGGTGTAAGCCGGATTCAACGCATCAGAGCCCAAACGCACAGGCACCAGCAGAACCAGCGACTTCCAGCCAGACCTGCACCTCGCTGAGAGATCCGTATGGGACGTCCCGCACAGGTTTAACACGTCTCCAACATACACTACAGAAAAACACAGAGATTTAGTGCTGAGGTGTTACAGCCTGTTCACAAATGATCCATGATCATTGCAGTTTGTGCCAACTTTGCAGGTAGTTTCCTGTGAAAATAAAGACTGTGTCCAGATGAGCACAAAACAGGGGACCTAAAACTGACCAGGATTCATTGCTAAATCATGACTGACAGACCTGTGCAGTTCTGCGCCACGTACACTGCCAGATCGGACACCTCGGACGCTGCCACGGCCTTCCTGAAACACACGAACGAACATTTACCTTCAACCATCACTGAAAAAACTCTATATTTACATGCAATTCAATTTACAATATGAACATTAATATATTAATATATTAATATATACATATTTTTTTTCTGTTGTTTTTATGTTGCATATGACATTACTGAAATGTATAAATGGCAGTAATACACCATGAAATGCTGTGCATTACAGTGATTTTACCATAACATTTACTAAAAACATTTATATTATTTAAACAATAAAAGAAATAAAATATAATATTAATATTTACTTAGCTAAGTAAATATTAATATTATAGCTAAAACAACAAAATTGTTAAAATGTTTCCTAAAATTTAAATGGAAAATATAAAATAAAATGAATGTAAATAAATCGACAAAATAATAATAAAAATGTCTAAAACATTGCTAAAACTTTAAAATGAAAATGGAATGTCCAATCCCGACTCGAGGACCTTTCCCGATCGCGCCCCCTTCTCTCTCCTGAATAAAGTCTTTTTTTTTCTCTTTGCACACAAAAAGTATTCTCGTCGCTTCATAAGATTACGGTTGTCACATGGATTACTTTACCGATCTCCTTGCTACGTTTCTGAGCCTTGATCATAGTAGTACCCTTGCTGTCTATGGGAGGGTCAGAGAGCTCTCAGATTTCATCCTAAAATATCTTAATTTGTGTTCCGAAGATGAATGACGGTTTTACGGGTTTGGAACGACAAGAGGGTGAGTAAATAATGACAGAATTTTTATTTTTGGGTGAATTATTCCTTTAATACAGTGTCCAGATCTGTGGTCACAGGTGATAGTATATCAGCTTCAAATATAGCTCATCCAGTCACATTCATATTTCCTCACATTTATGTGTTCTCAGATCAGTTCATGAAGTCCCCCTGTGCTTTAACCCACTGCATGGTTCACTTACTGCAGTATGTGGGCCACGATGGCCGGTCCGTACCAGTCACCCGCCCTCTTCCCAGAGGCCCTGCCCAACTCCACCAGCCGGTGCAGGCCGAACGGGGCGGAGGGCAGATCGCCGAACCAGGACACGATCCTCCTGTGAGTCCGCTCCTCGTGAGACCCACAGTCTAGCGCAGTTCCCAGACTGCGTCTGCGATGCTTTCCTGAGTCGCGCCGGCTCTCTCTGAGGGAATCATCCAGCACGTGAGCGTCCACCACCTCCAGGTCATCTTTGGTCTGATGATGCGTCGCAGGCCACGTCCAGCCTGAAGAGAGTCAATACAGACCAGACCAATGGCGTTCTTATTTTTGTATATACTATGCAGTTAGTAACTGTGCAAGTATAGTATAACATAAAATAACTTTGTTCTACGTGAATAGGATGCAAAATGTTGTTTATTCAATGCTGAATTGTGATATATATATATATATATATATATATGACTTTTTACTCATAATTTAATGATTTATTCTCAACATTTTATCACAAAATTGAACAATTTTTTTTTCTCAAAACAATGACTTTATTCTCGAAATGTAATACTCAAGGTTTAATTTAAACATTTTATTTCCACATTTTTCTTGAAATGTAACGAGTTTAATCTCGCAGACTTTAATCTTGAGATGGTTTTATTATTATTTTTTATTATTATTATTATTGCTTGGCCCTAATCTTCTTCCATTAAAAAGGGACATATCTATTAAAAAATTTTAAAAATTAAAAAAAAATAATAATAATAAATATGTGTATTTTCATTTATAATCTATAATTTAATAATTTAATTAATTCATATTAATTAATCCAATATTAAAAATATGCTTTTTTTTTTTTTTTTTTTTTTTAAAAAAACTAATACAATTAAATTCAAATTTAATAAAAATTGTCATAGTCTTAATACATTTTCCAATTCAGAATCCCTTACAGAATAAAAAACACCTAAAAAATTTAAGAATTAACTTAACCATTAAAGAAACCAAAACACCTACAAAAAATAAAAAAATCTCAATGAAATTTAAAAGTAAACATAAAAGAACCAACAGCACATCATTTACAGCTCAAAAAGGTCTGAATGCATTGAAGGGTTAAGTCCCTTTAGGTGTGTTTGTACCCGCGGGCATCATGTGCAGCATTAGTCCGTGAGCTAACAGCATCTGTGCGCTGCGGAGCATGCAGCCCCATCCCGCGTCAGACGTCAGCGCCGAGCCGTCCAGCGGCGGGAAACCTCTCCTGTAGGTCATCCACAGCAGAGAGGAGAACGCCCGCCGGAAACTCTCCCGCTCTCCTGAGAGAAAACACACACGCTTACAGTGACAACAAGACACAGCGACCCCTCACTCACAGACATAACCGTCCTGTCCTGCTTACCGCTGAAGCTCAGCTGATAGGACTGTCCCAGCAGACACACAGGGCTGCTCTTACTGAGACGCGGCTTGCTCTTCAGAGACCAGCCTGCACAGAAACAGAGGTGTGTCAACATGACAGTGTGTGCAGTAGAGCCTTTAAAATGAAAATGGAGGGAGTGAGGGAGGAAGGTCAAGGTCAAAACAGTAGAACTATCAAACGACTAGAAATCTACCAGCTCTCTTCTGATAGAAAAATATACACTACAGTTCAAAGTTTTGGAAGAAATTAATACTTTTATTCATCAAGGACACATTAAATTGATTAAAAGTGATAGTAAATAAATTTATAATGTTGCAAAATCTTTCTATTTCCAATAAATCCTGTTCTAATGAACTTTCTATTCATCAAATAATCAAAGAATCCTGAAAAATAAAACATATCAGTTTCCACTGTTTTCAACATTAATAATCAGAAATGTTTCTTGGAAATCAAATCAGAATATTAGACTGATTTCTGAAGAATCATGTGACACTGAAGAATGGAGTAATGATGCTGAAAATTCAGCTTTGATCACAGAAATAAATTACATTTTACAATATATTCATATAGAAAACAGTTATTTTTATGATATTTCAGTTTTTTTTCTGTATTTATGATCATTTGTCTTCTCTAAACATTTGAAATATATTACTGACCCCAAACTTTTGATCAGCAGTGTATGTGCTGAAAGTTACAGTACAGGTCAAAAGTTTGGAAACATTACTATTTTTAATGTTTTTGAAAGAAGTCTCTTCTGCTCATCAAGCCTGCATTTATTTGATCAAAAATACAGAAAAAACAGTAATATTGTGAAATATTATTACAACTTAAAATAATAGTTTTCTATTTGAATATACTTTAAAATTTATAATTTATTCCTGTGATGCAAAGCTGAATTTTCAGCATCATTACTCCAGCCTTCAGTGTCACATGTAACATCCAGTCTATCACATGATCATTTAGAAATCATTCTAATATTCTGATTTATTATGAGTGCTGGAAACAGTTCTGCTGTCTAATATATTTGATGAATAAAAGGTTAAAAAGAACTGCATTTATTCAAAATAAAAAAAAAATCCTAATAATATATATTCTAATAATATATTTTCTTTACTATCACTTTTTTTATCAATTTAACACATCCTTGCCGAATAAAAGTATTGATTTTTAAAAAAAAAAAGAAAGAAAAAAAATAACTGACCCCAAATTACTGACCAGTAGTGTATACTGTTATTACAAAATATTTATATTTTTAATATATTTGAAAAACATAGCTTCTTCTTCTTTTTTTTTTTTTTTTTTTACTTTTTATTCATCAAAGTATCCTAAAAAAGTATCACATGTTCTGAAAAAATATTAAGCAGCAGAACTGTTTGATAATGAATCATCATATTAGAATGATTTCTAAAGGATCATGTGATAATGATCCTAAAAATTCAGCTTTGCATCACAGAAATAAATGATAATTTAAAGTATAATAAATTTAAAAACAATTATTTTAAATTGTAATAATATATCACAATATTACATATTTTTTTTTCTGTATTTTTGATCAAATAAATGCAGGCTTGATGAGCAGAAGAAAGTTCTTTCAAAAACATTAAAAATAGTAATGTTTCCAAACTTTTGACCTGTACTGTATTTAAAGAAATCAATAGTTACATTCAGTAAGGATGCACTGCTTTGATAAAAAGTGACCATTAAGACATCCGACAATGTTATAAAATATTACTATTTTTAAATAAATGCTGTTCTATTCAACTTTCTATTAATCAAAGAATCCTGAGAACTGAAACATATCATGGATTCTGGATGGAACTGTTTTCAACATTAATACTAATAAAATGTTTCTTGAGTACTTAAATCGGAAGAAAAAATTCGTTTTTATAAAAAAAAAAAAAAAAAAAAAAACTGATCACACACCTCCATATCTGACATTATTCCATGCCGAAATGAGTTTTGTCTTGAGTTTGGTCCTGTCCTTTGACTCCTGGACGTGTCCGTCGCCGTCTGTGCCCAGATCCAGCAGGCTCGGGTTCGACAGGTTGACCACCTCAAACGAGGCGAGGTCATCCGTGGCCTCCATCCCGCTGTCAAACTCATCACTCACATCCATCATCCCCGGGATACTGTTGCCATGTCGCCCGGAGGCTCTGAATCCCTGCTGTCCAATCAGAGGAGGGATGCGAGACGCTCGGGTGTTACAGGTGCCAGTGAAGCTGCGGGACAGTGAAATAAAGGTTAATGTGTCACCAGAGGTAGTACACGGCTCTTTAAAGTAAAATACTGAGCCATGTGACAACCATGTGACTGAAGGAATCTTACAAATGTGTCAAAACAAAGGTTATATCAAACTCCCATCACAGACACTACAGTAATAAAAGTGTTAGATAACTATTATGTGTTTATGCATTAAATACACGTGATGATTTCAGTTTATCTTCATTTTAAAGAGCCACTGTGGCACTACTATGGTAAACTAATGGGATAGTATGGTACTCTGAGATTTACCATGGTATTGAATGTACAAGACACATATTGTGGTATAAATGTACGCTATCTCATCATTATTTTCGAGAATTACAGTGAATGTCAGATGTGAGAGTGAATTTATAAGTTTGTTGTTGATTTGTTGATGCGGAAATCATGTTTATATGTACAGATTCACCTCTCGGATATAAAGACGGGTCACTTTATCCCACGAAGGCGACTATATTTGAATCACGTGGTAAAATACTTACCTTAAAGGCTGCTTTAACTGTCATATCATTGTGAATATCGCAAGATTTCAGCTGGAAACTTTCCGCAGTAAGTTACACAAATACCGCGACGCCACTGCCTTGATTTCACTGCCTGACTACTAACTCCGCCCCTTTCCTGCTTCACGCGGCAACGGAGCTCGTGTGTGTACTCTGATTGGCTGTCTGGTTCCTCAGCGCTCTGATTGGTCAACTGGGTGACTATGTAAGTAGAACTGGGAATGCTCTCAAATTCTCTTAAGTATTAGCTAGCTAGATTATTATAGCTGGATTTAGTCATATTACGTAGTTTTTGGTCTGAGGCAACAGAAAACGGTAAGAGTTTGTACCTTTATTGATTTATCTGTGCTAAATCCACTGATCTATAATATAGAACATAGATATATAGATCAGTGCCTAAATCACATTCAAACGACTGCTAAATTATCAGTAGTTCAAACTCGTTACTTTAGATTGTTGACATTACATATAATGAACACTTCATGAAATTATATTATAGTTTAACTAAGCTTTTTCATTATTATATTTTGTTATATGGTTATAGAATTATATTGTATTACCTTATTTTAACTGCTATCATATTAAATAACTCTCACACCACATGACCTGGTTGGGGCCTGTCCAATATTAGCCCTAAATTAACCCTAACCTATGATCTTGACATTGTTAGTTCCTAATCCTGCTAACCGATATTTAATTTATCACTTAAACATGTATCTACAAACACATGCAAGAGGACAGACAACACAAAACAAACTACTGGCTTAATTATTATTACTGCACTTTATTATTAATATTTTTTTTTAAATTGCATTAGTTTATAACATTGCCTGAGGTGAGAAATCATAAAAAACTGTAATTAAACAATGTAATAAGAAGTGAATATACAAAAACAAAAAGATTCACAGGTAAAACAGTTTGAGGAAGATTTATGCAAAGCAGCAGTTTTTAATAATCGAACATGTTGAAAATCTTTCAAATAAAGTTATAAACAAATAAATGAATACAAAGAGATAAATCAATAAAGTGCATTCTGTAACATTGTTTGTACTCTTTGTGTGAGTAACGGTGTCTCAGGCAAACGCTATGCCTACAGAATCTACACACAGACACAATCTATCCTACATACACACACTTCACAGCACAAATCAATCAGAAAACACAATAAGGGCATATACACCCTACCCAAATATTATTAAACTTATAAAAGATGGCATCCTCATTATAAAGTACTGTGGTTTTACCGTGGTACAATAATGGTATCTGATATGTACAATGGATCATAGATACCACTGAATCATTAACATATCCATGTATATTCAAGGTGTATGTCCCAAAAATTTTATTATCATGGTGCAATGTCTAAAAAAAACATGATAATACCAAAGAAAATAATCAGGTTAATATATTTGGGTAAAGTGTAAAGTCCTCTATTGGCAGAAGACAGTCAATCGGGGATCAAGGATCAGCTGATTTGGAAGAAAATCATTGCATTAATGTGGCACCAAACACTTCTAAGACATCGCTATATTCACTACACACAGTCTCCAAAGGACGTCCACACAAACGTGAGAGTGACCGTGTGATCTAAGGTGTAAACAGACTGGATCAGTTCCACATGTAACATGAAGCCACTTCCAGAACATCGTTGCATCTCTCGCAGACCACTAGACATGACAACCTACTACGTGATAAATTCCTATAAAAGTTGGACACAATGTAGCAAAAGTGAATTAAAAGCCCTGAATGGATTAAAATTAAACACATCTACTACTGTACCTCATACTTCACAAACTCTTCTGCATATACTTAAGAATAATTCAGGCTTCTTCAGATTTGTAAGAATTCAAGTGTATAATCCACAGTGCAATTACTGGCCTATAATATATATAATCTAACACAATGACATCATAGTGACCCATTTTCTTCATAGACTTCATCTAATAATCTCAATATCATTTCACAATGCCATTCTTGAGGTTTTCCCTCCAGTCTCAGGGTGGCAAATTAAAACTATGTACACTCTCCTTGCTTCTTTCCAAAGGTATTTCAATTCATCCACATAAAAGTCAACATGAAACGACATCTGCAACCCCAATTTACTTCCATAACGGTCATGCTTCCAAATCTATGTTTATGTGCTATTACTGCCATTTTGCTAATTGGCATTAAATTATTCCACTAACTGGTCGATAAAAAGGCTGCAATTTCCTATTACTAGTAGTAGTATATTTTTTATTTAATGCCAAGTAAAGATTTTAGGCTATTTTCATGGCAAAAACAATTAAAAAATACAAGTATAACAAATACAATAAAAACCAGCAAACAAACAAACACAAGTTACATTACACAAGATTTTTGACATTAACACATGATAAAAATTCAAAAAGGTTTTCTGGCAAAATTATACTAAATAACTTTTTAAGTGAGTTCACTTCAAAAAGGAGTTTTCTACATACATTAAAAGCTGGACACTCCAATAAAATTTGTTTGACAGAAAGGGGAATCTTGCAAAGCATGCATTGAGTAGGTTCTTCACCTTTAAGCAAAAATGCATGAGTATTGCATTTTCCTACTAAGTAGATATTTGACTACAGACCTTAGTCAGGGTGGATGCAGATTAAATAACATAGCAATCCATTAAGAAGTAAATTGATTTCATGTTGCCTTTTGCTGGGCATTTCCAGTGCAAATGTAGTTAAGACAGCAGAAACAAGCACTTATACACATGGTTCTGTCCTTGTGCAACAATCATTTCCCTTTTCCACCAGTGTAACCCTCCCAAACCTCTAGTTAGGCATTTTTTTGCCTCTTGTATAACGCTACTGTTGTCAGTTTAACAGTATAGTTGAGGTACTGGACTGAGATTGTTTAGATCTATGGTGTCGGTCACTAGGTAAACACTTTAGCTACCTCTCCTTTCTAAATCTGACAAACTGATTGGTTGATATGGTGATGAATGACATGTCATGCCCTCTACAGGCCAGGCAGGAATGATTGGATGTGCAGTGTTCACTAGCATTAGGTCTTTCATTTTTCATCTTATTTTTTTGACTCTTCTGTTAACAATATACATGTAACATGCATCTAGAGAGACGTACTGGTTTAATTCTACATCCACAGATGATGGTGCATATATTCTTACAGCATATGCACAAACAAACATATTTGACAACAGTCATTTTGAAGCACCTTTACTTGTTTACGTTTTTTTCGTTTATATCTTGGTTTGATGGCTGTAGAGTCTTTTGAGTAGTCTGCATTTGGACAATTACAGGGAATGCATCCCATTTAAAGTTCCAAACAAAATATTTCTGTTAAGAATATTACGGATGCTTGGAAGAGCTCTTCGATGCCTTTTCGGGCTTTGATGATCCAGGACCGGGCCACGTTCCCGTCAACCCGCGGCGACTCCCAGACGAGGCCTCGGACTTTCCCAACGTGGCGGCTCGTTTGTCCTCGTTGGTTTTGGAGCTCTCCTTGACCTTCCCACCATCCTGAGAGCCCAATTTCATCGGCCCAAGCATGGTTTTAGCCACACTGGTGAGCTGCGTCACGAAGCTGGACCGGTCACCAGGAGATACGGCACGTGATTTGCTTGTGCAAGGCGACCTGGCGGTTGGAGACGGAGAAGCTGGGGACTCTTCAGCCACTTCCAGGCGACATCTTTCCTCTTGAGGGCCTCTGGGTGACCCCAATGGGGTTTGAACCCATTCTTCAATAGTTTTGGACTGGGCAGGAACTGCTGCTGAGACTCTCATTGCACCAGCAGAACTAGGTCCAGTCCCCTCAATGGTTAGAGGTCCTTTGCCTGACTTGCTTGCCTCTGGAGCCATTGTCCGTGCAGTTTTCTCTTTCACTGGAATCTTTCCCATGTCTTTGCCATTTTCCAGCCCTTTAGGACCATCAGTTTGAAGGCTATGGGGTTTGAGTTCCTGTGCTCCAGAGCTCTGGACAACTGGCGTTCGTTCTGGGACCTTGGGTCCAGATCCCATTGCATAAAATGATTCGCTCTTTCCCGCATCCCTGGCTGCCTCCTTCCCTGTCGAAACGACTTGAGAAGACTCAGATTTGGAGGCTACTTTCTCCTTCTGAGGTGGCTCACCAAACTGGGTGGAGGATTTAGGATCCAAAGTGGTTGCTGCTGGTTGTTTTTTTGAAGCAGTCCTTAAAACAGCTTCACTTGAGTCAGGCTGCCTTGCTTTCCCCTCGGACTCTCTTCCAGCTATCGAGTCCTGTCTCCCAAGTTGCCTCACCGGACTCATTGTGAGCTGAGCGGGTGTGTGTGTTGGCGTTTGGTCGGGTGGAGAGGGCGGAGCCCCAGGTGTGTTCTCACCCTCGATCTCCATCAGGCTCTGGAGGGCATGTTCACAGTGGAATGACTCCCGGCGGTATTCGGCATGCACAACCTCCAAACCATGCTTCCGCATGGACACGCAAAGCCCTCCTTTTCTGTCCGAGCCCACAGAAGACGTGGAGGATGGAAATGAATGCGGAGGGGACGGGCCAAGCTTCTCGGCTGACTGCACCCTTTGGAGGAGAGGTGAACGGGGCGGTTCTGCACTCTTGGGCCGGGGGCGTGTGATTGGAGGAGAGGCGTGGAGCTTGGCGGGGAAGGCCTGGGTAGTATTGGAGCTGCCGACAGTGTGTCCAGCGATGGGTGGCGGGGAAGACGATGTAGGGGATGGCGTGTGGGCCAGAGGAGACAGAGGAATGTTCCCGGCGGATTTGCAGCGAGCAGAACGGTACTGCCGGTGGAGTTTGGGCGAGAGGCCATAAAGAGAGCTTGGCCGCATGTGCTGAGATGTCGCAGGTGAGTTTGGCGTGCTGGACGCCGGTGAGCTGCTCTGAGACGAGGTGCCTGAGAGGACAAGGACAGAACGAGTCAGAACCTCATAGAAACATGAAAAGGGCACACAATCAGTCAAAAACCCCAACACTGACTGAAGCCAAATATCAAAGGCTAATTTAGGTCATTTCAACGCACATCTGCTGGAAAGGAAAGAGGAACCACACTTGTCAGAAATGTTATCTTCAGTAGGCCAAATGTCACTCAAAGTTCATGCTATGAGGCAGAAAGTTTTAATTAAAACTCAATGTTACATGTACCTTTTTGTTCTCTAGAAAGGCTTTATTTTTTAACCAGACATTTGTGCATGTATAAAACTATTAAAATTGTTCAGCTACTTAAAACTTAGGCCCGAATCATACTTATGTCATGCATTATATGTATATGAATATATTCATGAACAAGTGCTTCTAGCAACAAACATGGTCTTAAGAGACATTGGATTCTGTGAGGCACATAATGAGTGATATTCATGAACATTTGGCATTTTCAGCATGGTTGCAAGGGACGCTGATAATTACAAACACTAAACAGTAACTCTGTCGCCACCTTGAGTACTGTACTGCTATGATGAATTTAAAATATATAAAACAAGACTATACACTGTTTTGCACCTGCATACTTGCATAATCTCAATCAGTCAGGCTTAAATGAGTAAAATAGTAAAAAGTAAACAAATAATAAATAACACATATAATAAATAATAGATTTATAAACAAATATTATTAACATTTTGTACAAGATCATAATAAAAAATAATTTCTTTTTATTTACACATTTAAAAAAAATACTATTTATATAAAATAATATTGTTTATCTATTTATTAATAATATTGTTGAATTTATGATTTAGCAATGACCTTTAATTAGAAAACGCTGGTCTAGAAAAACTCATTTACTAAAATTGTAAAACAAGCATAAATGACACCACCAAATCAGCCAATGTGATTCAACATCTGACAGGTATTTTTAATACATCATAAAGCAGTGGGAGAAGCTCTGACCGAGGTAGGCGGAGTCTGGAGGAGAGCGGTACGTCTGCGTGGGCGAGCGAGCAGACAGGTTGTGTGTGGGCGATCCAGGCAGACTGTCTCCAGATGAGAGAGAGCGATTCAGAGAGGACAGACTACGACTGGTGTGAAGCAGGTTGGACTGTTTCGCAATCTTACGAAAGAGAGAGCTGCGCTTCTTACTGCAGACAGAGAACGAGTAAAGCAAATGAGTAAAACATTTACATAGATGATATGTATATTTATGTGAAGTCATTCACTCTTTCTGACCTGTCTTGTCCATCTTTTGCAGGTGACTTCTTGTTGCGTCTGGCCATCTTGGCTTTGTAGCTAAGCTTCCTTGCTGGTCCAATCTTTATGGACGTGTTTTCGAATGGAGTGGTAGTTACTGTTACTTTGCTGTCACTCTGAAAATTCAGTGAACCGTGTTACATTTGTTGAGTAATATCTCTAGAAAGTAAGTCAGACGTGTTTGTGATGCCCATACCTTCAGAATGAGCTCCACCACCTCTGTGTGCACCAGTCCGTGCACAGACTCCCCGTTCACATGGGTGATGAGGTCGCCAGCACAAAGCCCTGCCTCCTGGGCCGGCCCACCACACTCAACATGCTGTGATTGGACAAAAGCAATGTCAGTCATAACCTGTAACACATTCTTAAGCTATAAATGAAAAGAATGTTCCAGCATGTGTCCGTACCCAGACCATGTGCTGTACGCTGTAGATGTTACTGTCACCCATGTAGACTCTAATGGCGCGCAAGGTGAAGCCGTACTTCTTTCCAGAGCGATGGATGGTGATTGGTGAGCGCAGGACATTGACAGTAGGTGAGTAGTCACGACTCGGAGATGAGTCACGAGACGAGGGATTGGAAGAGATGGAGCGAGGAGACATGGGACTGGCTTGTGGTGACGTACCATGCTGCTCAACTAAGAGACCAAACATAATATTACAAAAGCTCATGTCAATGCCACGTATATTGAAATGATTGATAATGTTTGACTTTGATAATGATTTTTTTTTATTTATTATTATTATTATTATTATTATATATTAAAGGGATAATTAACCCCAAAATGAAAATTCTGTCATTAATTACTCACCCTCATGTTTTTCCAAACCCATAAGACCTCTGTTCATCTTCAGAACACAAATGAAGATATTTTTGATGGAATCAGAGAGCTCTCTGACCCTCCCATAGACAACAACGGTACTACCACGATCAAGGTCCAGAAACATAGCAAGGAGATCGGTAAAGTAATCCATGTGACATCAGGGGTTCAACAGTAATTTTACAAAGCTATGAGAATACTTTTTGTGTGCAAAAGAAAAAAAACAACGACTTTATTCAACAATTTGTCTTGTCCGCATCACTCTATAGCGCTATTTTGGCGAATATTCACTGAACTCAAACAGCGTATGCTGTTCTGTGTCAGCTGTGTCATACGGATACATTATTGTGAATACTCTCCAAAATAGCGATATAGAGTGACGCAGAGGAGGCGGATTGTTGGATAAAGTTGTTATTTTTGTTTTCTTTACACACAAAAAGTGTTCTCGTAGCTTTGTAAAATTACTGTTGAACCCCTGATGTCACATGGATTATTTTACCGATCTCCTTGCTACATTTCTGGACCTTGATCGTGGTAGTACCCTTGCTGTCTATGGGAGGGTCAGAGAGTTCTCGGGATGCATCAAAAGTATCTTAATTTGTGTTCTGAAGATGAACGGAGGTCTGACGGGTTTGGAACGACACAAGGGTGAGTAATTAATGACAGAATTTTCATTTTTTGGGTGAACTAATCTTTTAAACATAAACTACGATTTTATAGACCATATACACAAATAATACAAAAAACAAAAAAGAAAACTGTATTTTTTTAATTTATTTAAATGAATCAAAATATTTTCTTTATATAGTATATATACTATAGTGTATGAAAAATAGTGTTTCAATTTTGTGAGTTGACATTTTTAAATTTAAAATACACAGAGACTACAGAGACTTACTATACACTTAAACAGAAAAAGAAGAAAAAATAAATTTCATGTGAATGTATTTATTTTGTAAAAATGTGCATAAAAAATACATATTTATTATATTAAAAAAACATATTAATTAGTTACTATTACACATAAAAACGTGATAAAAAGGGCAGAAATCAAAAAGAAATAGTACAATTATTAAGTGCTGTGATTTTATTGGTTGTTGTTAATTATAATATTAATAATAATGAAATCGTGTCTGAGGCCTCACCTGCAGGTATGATGACAGACAGGGCCGTGGCAGAGGCTGACTTGATGACTTTGGTTCCAGAGCGAGTCGCGCTAAGTTTCTCGCTGTCGGTCTGAATCTGATGATGTCGCGCTCTTCGTAAGACGAGGTCACTTCCGATGCGAGGCCCAAATGAGTCTGGCATGTGTAGAGGAACCGTGGGAGTGGCAGCGGCGGCATCAGCAGGCCGCAGCAGTTTATCTAAGAAACAGGAAGATAAAACATAAAATGTGAGATATCACTGGGCGGCACAATGAGTGATTGATACCCAGGAACACAACAGTAAAATGTAAGAAAGTATTATATTTATGTTTATTGTGAAAACCAAATAACCTCCAGGATGTCCCACTGATGCCGTAGAGCTGGACTCCACCAGTCCGGAGCAGACGGGCACGCTGGCGCCCTCTAGTGACAAGCCCCTGGTTTTGATGGGTGTTTGGCGTGTGTGCACGTCACCGTCTCCCTCTAGTGGAGAAGTGAAGCGGTGCGTGTCCATCAGCGCTGAGAAACGCCTGCGCGCACCAGGAGGACTGGAGTCTGATTCAATGAAAGACAACTCTGAGCATGACAGACGCTTCCTACAGAGACAGCAGAACAAACGGAGGGTGTTAGTGAAGATTATGTCTCTCTGACAATCATCGTTAAAGATATTTGAATGTTCTAACAATCAAAATTAGATGTGTATATTTTCTTAAGGTCTGACTTGTTGCTAGGGTGTTGCTAGGTGGTTTCTAAGGTGTTCTAAGTAGTTGCTATGGTTTTCTTTTTAGTTTTTAGTGTATGCTATGCTGTTGGTAGGTTGTTCTGAGTGGCCAGTGGCTGTTTTGAGCATTTCTAATATATTTTAATGCATTCTTTGCAGTTCTTAGTTTTTAAGTCGTTTAAAATGTGATACTATGTGGTTGCCAGTGCTGGGTATATTACTTACAAATTGTAGTCTATTACTGATTCCAAATTACATGACAAAAATTGTTGTCAGTAACGTAATCAATTACATTACACATTTCAGGTAATATAATCAGACTACTTTTAGACAACTTTTAGATTCGATTTGATTTAAATAGGATATTCCTGTACCATATTTATATTAAATATACTGCATTACATGCAAATAAGAAATAATGTGAATTTGTGCATTTTGAATGACAGAAGCCTTCCAAAACTAGGAATTTAATCTAATTACAAGTACTCCATTTTTGGAATCTGATAATGTAATCCAAATTACACGTAATCAGATACTACCCAGCTCTGGTGGTTGCTAGGTGGTTTCTAAGGTGTTCTGAGTGGTTACTAGAGTGTTGCTGGGCTATTCTGGGAGGTTGTTGTACTGTCTTGTCTTACATCTCGGAGGATCCGGTTCTCCAGCTCTTGTCTCGGAGGGTCACGCTGCCCAGACTTTCTCTTTTACTGCGATCTTCTCTGTGAGCTTTGGGCTCTCGGCGGGTCACCACTGGTTTGTGCTCCAGCTGCGACAGATGCTCCATGCTGCTGTACACCTACGATTCAGATGCACTAGATGAATCCTTGAATGGCTTACATTACCCATAATCCTCAGTGTTGTGTAAAGAGCTGAATCTAGGTCTCACCTTGCTGAAGCGTGGCGAGCAGGAGGAGAAGCGGTGAATCTCCACTGGCTCGTCGTCATTGGTGTCGTCTTCATCGTACGAGTGAACGTGATGAAATCGCTCTGATCGCGCTGAGACAGACAGATGAGTTACTCACTAATGCACACCATCAGACAACACCACAAACACACACACACACCGTCCATCACTCACTGTCGAAGTAGCTGGTGTCCTCCTCCGACTCCAGATGAGGGATGAACTCGGCTTTCTGCCGGAGCAAGCTGCTCCAGTCCAGATCACAGAAGAACGGATGCTGCTTCACCTCGAACGCTCCACCTGTACTCCGCACAAACACACGATTTCATTCAGTGCATGGAGAACGTCTGACTCTGCTGACCAGCAACAGCAATATGATAAAAGACACTCAATGATCAATAATCAAATGAACTATTAATAATAGTAAAAACAGATGTTTATATTTTTAATTAGAATATAAAGCCTAGAATAGTCTGAGTGGTTGCTAGGGCGTTGTTAGGTAATTCAGAGTGGTTTTAAACTTTTTACTGTTTTGCTGATACATGGTTTCTAATGTGTTCTGTGTGGTTTCTACGTTGGTTGCTAGGGTGTTTTTTCCCATGCTATGTGGTTGTTGGTGGTTCTGAGTGATTTTACACTTGATATGGGTTGCTAGGGTTCTGAGTGATGTTGTACTTGCTACTTTGTGTTGCTAGGTGGTTTCTAAGGTGTTTTGAGTGGTTATGCTGTTGAGTGGTTTGGGTGTTTTTAATGCATGCTATGCAGTTAAGTGGTTCCGAGTTGTGTAAAACTTGCTACTATAAGGTTGCTAGGCTGTTTAAGGTTATAGGTTGCTAGGACATTTTTAGTGCATGTTTTAGTCATGGTTATTGGAGGTTCTTTAAAACTTGCTAATTGGTTCCTAATAGGTTGCTATGCTGTTGCTAGGGTGGTTTTAATACATGCAAAGCATTTAAGTGGTTCAGAGTGGTGTTAAACTTGCTACTATATGTTTGCTAGGTAGTTTGTAAGGTGCTCTAACTGATTGCTAGGGTGTTGTTAAGGTGTTTTAGTGTTTAGGCAGTTATGACTTTCTTTAAGTGTGCTACTATGTGGTTGCCAGGGAGTGGTTGCTAGGGTGATTCAAGGCTATGTTGCTGTCATGTTGTTAAGTCTATGGGAACTTTTCACTTGTTTTACTGTCAACGAATGGACTGCAGTTCAAAAAGTAGGTTTAAGGGCTTGAGTTTTGAGCTGTTCTTCTGCCAAGAAATATCATTTTTTTTCTAATGATCAGTGTTATAATACAGCTCTAATCCAAGTCAACAGCTGTAACAGTCAGAGCAGGGTGTAGGGTGTATTTAGGGTGTATTTAGTGGCAGTGGGTCACATGACTGGAGGTGTGTGACGTCACCTGTGCCCAGTCTGAGCAGCGGGTTGGTCTGCAGGAGAGATGAGATCAGGTGCTGTGCGTCAGCGGGGAGAGCTTCATCATCCTCAGGCCACACAATGTCATCTACACACACTCACACATTTTACACGGTGTACATCTTTTTTTATTTAGATTCATGAGATTGTTTCACTGTGTGAAATATTAGTATTGTAGGTGTGTCTTTACCTGTGATCACCTGACCGAACAGCTCCTCCGGTGTGTCGCCGAAGAATGGCACGCAGCCCACCAGGAACTCGTAGAGGATGATGCCCATGGCCCACCAGTCCACCGGCTTGCCGTAACCCTGCCGCAGGATCACCTCCGGGGCGATGTACTCTGGGGTGCCGCACACCTGGGGTCAAAGGTCAAAGAACGTTTCTATGCGGTTGCTGAGGTGTTTGGAATAGTTTTAAACACCCTCCAAAGAAGTTGCTAACAATGCATACCACTAAAGACGGTGCTGACAATTAAACAAACAAACAAACACAAAAACATACATCACTTGCCCACCGCTGCACCAGTCCCCACTTTATTTTTTTATAGTACTAAAAATCATTTAGTTGAGTGAAAGAACAGACACTACAATTAAAAACTGAATGCAGCTGCTCAATGCAGCGTGCCAAACGACACTCGCATCACAGATCAGATTTCATTTATCCAGTGAAGAGAGTGAAGAGAGCTGACTGACTGAGGTGAGAAACACAAGACGATGGTGGATTTAGTTTCGAAACGAAATGCAAAAGCGCCTGTTTGGCAATATTTTGGATTTTAAAAAGCCTGTTGACTGTTTATCTAAGGTTATTTTTGAAGTTTTTTTATACATTCGTGTCTTATTTAATTGGTTCACAGTGTTTGCTGATTTTTACTTAATTTAAACTTTGTGTAATTTATTTATTATATTTGACATCAAGGTGTGTGCCTCCAAGCTTTCTTATTTGTTTTGCTAATAAACGTTCTAAGTTTCTTATTTATTTGGTTATATATTATACATGTTTACTTATTTCCAGTTTTGTATACCTATTTAAACTTTATGCAAGTTATTTGTTATTTTATATTAGGCATAGCCTGCCCTATAGCATGGTGTTTTTTTGTTTTGTTAATAAAAGTTCTGTTTTATATATAGGCTAAAGTGAGTTTGACGTTGTATTTTATTGTTGCATTTAAGTAATTGACGCCAAATTGCTGCTAATTCACATGGTGCTTTTAAGCTTTTTAAAAGTGAAGGAAAGTGAGGAAAAGAGTGAAAGTTCAAACAAACTAAAATCAAACAATTGCTTTAGCAAACTGCCACTACTTGAAATTGAAAGTAGAATGCACACAAGCTATTTAAAAGCGAAGGAAAGCGAGGAAAAGAGGGAACACCCCTTCCCCCGCAGTGATACCCGTACTATTGGTGTTGCTGAGGTTTTTGGAATAGTTTTCAGCTTGTTGCTAAGCGGTTACTGAGGAGTTCGGAATAGTTTTCAGCTTGTTGCTATGCAGTTACTGAGGAGTTCGGAATAGTTTTCAGCTTGTTGCTATGCAGTTACTGAGGAGTTCGGAATAGTTTTCAGCTTGTTGCTATGCGGTTACTGAGGAGTTCGGACTAGTTTTTAGCTTGTTGCTGTGCAGTTACTGAGGAGTTCGGAATAGTTTTAGCGTGTTGTATGTCGTTGCTGAGATGCTTGGAATTGTTTTCAGTGTGTTGTTATGTGGTTGCTAAGGTGTTTGGAAAAGTTTTTAGCACATTGCTATGCAGTTTCAGGTGTTTGAAATAGTTTTTTTTTTTCAGTATGGTGGTGTTGGAATCATTTTAGAATGTCGTGAAGGTGTTGCTTACAGCCAGTGACATTGTATCATAAACTTGAATGTGTAAATTATATTTGATAAAAAAAATAACTAAATTAAATAGGCACACAATGAAACGTGTGGTTTTGTGGCTTTTTCACCATGACTACGTACAGAACAGAATATTGTAAGTATTTTCTTGTACCTGTTTATCCAGGAACTCCCTGGTGTCCTTCTCGATGTGTCCTTCATACAGGTTTGTGGTGAGACTCATGAGACCCATTTTAGACAAACCGAAATCCGTGAGTTTAATGTGACCCATTGACGTGATCAGCAGACTGACGGGGAGAAAGAGAGAGACAGATGGAGGTGATGTGAGACAGTCTCTACAGTAACACACACTCAAGCTGAGTGGCACTTCTGACATGCGTTTAATTATATAACACAATCTGTCCAAATTAAACGATTTTATTAATCTCACACAGGAAATGCTGTATGTCATTGCCCAACAGATGGCAAATGAATCCCAGCAATCATTTAATTGACTGTGCACGGTCACTTAGTAAATTACATGCTTTCCTGCCACTGTCATTACATATAATTCAAAATTATTTTAACTGTTATTGGCATATTACTTGTCCGGTTTGAGATCTCGGTGCACGATTCCATAGTTATGTATGTATTCGAGGGCCAGGACGGTTTCAGCGAAGTACATGCGCGCCATTTCCACAGGCAGTGCTCCGATATTCTTTAGCAGTGTCGCGCAGTCGCCTCCTGAAACGAAACACACAGATGAGATCTCGTTAACATCTCAGTTGTTTCTCATAAGACAACAACACCGAAGCCTCCTGCTTCTCAGATGTTTCTCCTGAGAAAAAGACTCCAGTTATCTCACACGTGTCTCCTCAGGTGTTTCAGAAGAGTTCTCAAACTGTGCTCAGATTCGCTCAAGATCCCCAACACAAACTCAATCTTTTCTCATCAAATGATTTGAGCTGCTTTCCGCATTCATTTTATAACCCTAGACTCCTACTGGAGTTACTCATCTGGGTTTGTTTTATTTCTCAGGCATTTTAAGAGAAACACCTGAGAGTTAAAACATACCTGAGACCTCAATACAGTCAATAAAGCTTTAATAAAAGAGCAATAAAAGTGTGTGCGCGTGTCTCACCCTCCACATACTCTATGACCATACACAGGTGTCGCCTGGTCTCAAAGGAGCAGAACATGCTGACCACGAACGGGTTCTCGGCGAAGGTCAGGATGTCTCGCTCCACAAATGCCTGCTGGATCTGGTTCCTCAGAATCAGGTTCTGTTTGTTGATTTTCTTCATAGCGAAGCGCTGTCGCGTCTCCAGATGGCGGACCAGATACACCGCGCTGAGAAACACAGTGTCTCCTGTCAGTGTCTCAACTCCTCTGTGTGTGTTTGGTTATTTAGTAGATGCATTTGTATCCACAGTGACCGTGCTTATGTTACAAAATTTTCAGTTACAAATAAATGCTGTGCTTTTAAACTTTATATCCCCATTTAGATATTGAAGCAAACGTGTGTGTGCGTGTTTCTGTAAATTGTGGGGACTCTCCATAGACTTCTATTACTTTTATACGGACCAAACAATATTTTCTATCCTCTAACCATAAACCTGCCCCTTACAGAAAACCTGTTTGCATTGTTACACTTTCAGATAAACATCATTTACTGTTTTTTAACAATTTTTCCCCTCAATGTCAAAAATTTCAGCTTTTACTATTCTTGTGTGGACATTTGGTCCCCACGATGTAGCATGAACAAGTACACGTGTGTGTGTGTGTGTGTGTGCTGGTTTACCCGTAGGCTCCATTGCTGATCAGTTTGATAGTCTGGAAATCTGCCTCTCCAGGTGGCTTCATGGGTTTTATCTTTCCCTGGAAATGAGAAAAATCCCCTCAAACTCTTGCACAAGATGTTATCATCATCTTGTAACAGACGCTTTACTGACAAACAGTCGTTTTCATATTTCCTGGGGCTGTGTGTGTGTGTGTGTGTGTGTGTGTTCAGACCTCTGCGGAGTCACAGTCGAGGTCTCCCGGTTTGTGACGGGCCCCTCACTGTCGTAATGCTCTCGACTGACCATCTCTGAAACACAGACGTGTCAGTCGGTCAGTGATCAGCTGTACTGGGATCAGTGCTGTGTGATTGTTGTGTGACTGAGGTCTCACCCTCCAGAGGGTCTCTGGTCAGACCCAGCTGACTGATGATGTATCGCGGGATGTCGGTCTTCATCAGGTGTCCTTCTTTGGCGTGATCTTCAGCCGCCTCCAGCAGATGATAGAACTCTTCAGGGTTAAACTCCTGGAAAACGTGTCAGAGCAACATCTGTTAGTGTTGCTATGCGGTTGCTGGGGTGTTTGGATTAGTTTTTGGCGCGTTGCTATGTGGTTGCTGGGGTGTTTGGATTAGTTTTTGGCGCGTTGCTATGCGGTTGCTGGGGTGTTTGGATTAGTTTTCGGCATGTTGCTATGCGGTTGCTGGGGTGTTTGGATTAGTTTTCGGCGCGTTGCTATGCGGTTGCTGGGGTGTTTGGATTAGTTTTCGGCGCGTTGCTATGCGGTTGCTGGGGTGTTTGGATTAGTTTTCGGCATGTTGCTATGCGGTTGCTGGGGTGTTTGGATTAGTTTTCGGCGCGTTGCTATGCGGTTGCTGGGGTGTTTGGATTAGTTTTTTCGGCAGGTTGCTATGTGGTTGCTGGGGTGTTTGGATTAGTTTTCGGCGCGTTGCTATGCGGTTGCTATGCGGTTGCTGGGGTGTTTGGATTAGTTTTCGGCGCGTTGCTATGCGGTTGCTGGGGTGTTTGGATTAGTTTTCGGCGCATTGCTATGCGGTTGCTGGGGTGTTTGGATTAGTTTTCGGCGCGTTGCTATGCGGTTGCTGGGGTGTTTGGATTAGTTTTCGGCGCGTTGCTATGTGGTTGCTATGTGGTTGCTGGGGTGTTTGGATTAGTTTTCGGCGCGTTGCTATGCGGTTGCTGGGGTGTTTGGATTAGTTTTCGGCACGTTGCTATGCAGTTGCTGGGGTGTTTGGATTAGTTTTCGGCGCGTTGCTATGCGGTTGCTATGTGGTTGCTGGGGTGTTTGGATTAGTTTTCGGCGCGTTTTGCTATGCGGTTGCTGGGGTGTTTGGATTAGTTTTTGGCACGTTGCTATGTGGTTGCTGGGTGTTTGGATTAGTTTTTGGCGCGTTGCTATGCGGTTGCTGGGGTGTTTGGATTAGTTTTCGGCGCGTTGCTATGCGTTGCTGGGGTGTTTGGATTAGTTTTCAGCACGTTGCTATGTGGTTGCTGGGGTGTTTAGATTAGTTTTTGGCGTGTTGCTATGAGGTTGCTGGGTTGTTTGGATTAGTTTTCGGCACGTTGCTATGCGATTGCTAGGTTGTTTAGATTAGTTTTCAGCACGTTGATATGCGGTTGTTGGGTTGTTTAGTTTTCAGCACGTTGCTATGCGGTTGTTGTGGTGTTTAGATTAGTTTTCGGTGCATTGCTATGCGGTTGCTGGGGTGTTTGGATTAGGTTTTGGCATGTTGATATGCGGTTGCTGGGTTGTTTAGATTAGTTTTCAACATGTTGCTATGTGGTTGCTGGGTTGTTTAGATTAGTTTTCGGCACGTTGATATGCGGTTGTTGGGTTGTTTAGTTTTCAGCATGTTGCTATGCGGTTGCTGGAATGTTTAGATTCGTTTTCAGCATGTTGCTATGCGGTTGCTGGGTTGTTTAGATTAGTTTTCAGTGTGTTGCTATGAGGTTGCAGGGTGTTTGGATTAGTTTTCAGCACGTTGATATGAGGTTGCTAGCGTGTTTGGATTAGCTTTCAGTGTGTTACTATGCAATTTCTGAGGTGTTTGGAATAGTTTCAGCGTGTTGCTATGCGATTTCTGAAGTGTTTGGTTTAGTTTTTAGAATGCTGCTATGCGGTTGCTGAGGTGTTTGGAACAGATTTTAGCGTGTTGCTATGTGGTTGCTGAGGTGTTTGGAACAGATTTTAGCGTGTTGCTATGTGGTTGCTGAGGTGTTTGGTTTAGTTTTTAGAATGTTGCTATGCAGTTAATGAGGTGTTTGATATAGTTTTTAGAATGTTGCTCTGGTGTTTGGAATGGTTTTCTGCATGATGCTACGTGCTGTTTCACTCTGAAATAAGTCATAAATGCAATACATCAGATGGGTTCAGGGATCAGGCGGCATTATTGTTTGGTTGAGGATCAGCACTAGGGTTCAGTTTCTGTGACAGTCTAAAAATAAAGTTGAATTATACTGAATATTTGTAATTTGCTGAAGTATATGAACACACTCTCATTTTGGGAACGTCTCTGTTTAACAGGGATAATGAATGGTTCATGTGGTTTAATCCTGGAGCAGCACAGAAACATTTCCAAATGAGTTTTTCAGGCAGTGAATCACAGAAGGTCAATGATAACAGCAGCATTCTCACAGCTCCCAATCTAAATGCTAATGCAGCCGCAGGTTTAACTCGCTCTCTCTCCTTTTGTGTGTTTTGCAGCCATTCTTGTTTAAAACACTTTTCTGAAGTAGGAGTGAAAATTGGAAAACATCAGGCCTGTGTTGTTGGTGTCCAGAGGGGTTTGAAGCATCATGTTATCTAATGAATGAATAAAAGAACAAGCAAAAGAGAGCATTTTCTCACCAAACACTCCAAAAGTCGAGCAGGTCGAGCAATGATGAAGAGGAGTTTCTTCACCAACTCAGTGACGAAGGTCAACTCTGAACTCTCTGACCGCTTATAAGCCTGAGAGACATAAAGACAGATAATATTAAATAAATAATATAATATATTATAAATCATATTTCATTACTTCTTCACATTACAGTAAAGGGACCGTTCTTTGAGGTTTAATGAGATCACGGGTTTGATGATGAACTCACGTCATCAAGAAGTTTCTCCAGGTTCTCCTGCAGCTCAAAGAAGTAGATAGACGTGATGAGACCCTCCTTAGATTTGGTCAGGCAGTCTCTCGACAGCTCGATGATCTGGTGGTGGATAAAGCTTAGGACCCCGTCGGCCAGCGGCAGAACGCTCTCGGGACAATATGAGTGGATGAAATCACACAACCTGCCCTCCATCTGCGCCGTGGCCTGACAAGAACAAATTATTTATTATTTTATAATAATTTGCCGATACCAGTATTTTAAAACTACTAATAGCTAATAATAACATTGTTATTATTACAGTATAAAGCATTTTGTAATAAATAATCTATTATTATTTAAGTAGTATTTCTAGATTATTTATTTATTACTCAATACTTAATAGCTAACAATAATAATAATAAAGCATTTCGGATATTCTAGAAATGTATAATAATAATAATAGTAATTAAGCATTTTAAATATTCTAGAATTTTTAAATAATAATAACAATAATTTTAAGTTAATAAATAGTTATTCTATAATTATTTTAGTATTATTATTACTTCAAGAATAATAATATAATTATATTAATTATATTATATAAGGATTACCTATTAATTATAATATATAATTATATTAATAATACTAAGTAATAATAATAATTATAATAACAGAATATTTTCATATTTTAAATATGCACACAATTGATGTATGATACATAGTTGTGCAAAGCAAGATTATATATTTGTATTTTTTAGAAAGTGATTTTATTTTGATGTTTTATCTCTACACCTTCGGTTACTCCAGTTGTCCTCAGTTAACCTGATGCTGTTCTGACCATATAAATGTGTTTATCTTACAGCAAACTGAGAGACAGACACCAGACACCAGTGGGAGCCTCTCCCTCTCTCTCTCTGTGTGTGTGTGTGTGTGTGTGTGTGTGTGTGTGTGTGTGTGTGTGTGTGTGTGTGTGTGTGTGTGTGTGTGTGTGTGTGTGTAAATCAATACAGTCTCCCATAAGATGGCTAATGTTAGAGAGGAGCATCACGTGACGAGGCTCATGAAGTACACTCACAGCAAAGCGTTACTGCTCAGATGTTGCTGATTTACATTAACTTAACATTAACTAAATTTAATAAATGCTATATAAGTATTGTTCATGTTAACTTATATAATTAACTAATGTTTCCAAACGAACCCTTGTTGTAAACTGTTACCATAGATAATTATAGAAATTATAATATTTATAAAAGTTAATATTTTCATATATATATTATATATATCTATATATATATATATATATATATATATATATATATATTCTTCTAGAATCTGTTCAGCATTACTGTGTTCACAAGTGGACAGGTGTGAGAAACGGGTAGACAGATTCTGTGGTGTGAGACAGGTGTGTGTGTGTGTGTGTGTGTGTGTGTGTGTGTGTGTGTGTGTGTTACCTTAGGGAAACGCTCCCTGTAAACATGATTCATCATGATGATCTCATTGTCGTAGCAGGAGTGAGAGCGACCCGGACTGAACACACAACAGAGAGAGATAGAGTTAAACACAACTACTGCAACACACACACCTGAGCATGAGTGTGTGTGTGCGTTTGCAGACCTCAGGCTGCGCGAGCGGGGTCTTATGTGGGGTGAACAGCGTCCCCCGTCATCGTCAGTGATGCTCTCCGTGCTGCCGAAGTGTTTGGACAGGAAGTGCAGCTCGTCCATGGTGGGCTGAGACGGCAACTGATGCAGACGCTCCTGAGACGAGCTGGAGGACTGCAGATAAACACAGACATTCAACACATCTAAACTGTGACAGAGTGCAGGCATGAACAGGCTGTAAACTGTAATCTGGAAGCATCGGCTCCAGTCCCTAGTGAGCTGCCTACATAGACAGCATTTTAAGAGAACATAGATGCAGTCCTGTCAGGAAGACTGCTCTGAACAACAATCAGCACAATAATGCTTTCTTAATTATTATTACAAGAACAACCAACAAAGGAAAAAAACACACTTCATTATAGCAATAACATACCAATAATATAATTACATTATAATTTTATATAACTTGACACTTGATAACTTATTTACATGATAAAGTGCACTTTATATCTATCTCAGAGTAAAAGCTGATTACTATAGCATTACATGCATAAGCTTTCAGATTAAAAAATCCCAAAAATAACAAAACATTTGATTTTAACAGTGTAAAGAAAACCTTAAGCATATCTTGATTAATATCCAAAAATTTACTAATTTTAATTTTACTAATTTACCGTTAAAAATAGCTTTTCATATTTGAGCTTTTGTCTTTTTTCCAACAAAAAATAATGTTTCAGATATGATTTAAATGCAGGTAAACCCAAATCATTGACCTTGTTTTTGTTTTTTTAATATACTCACTATTATTATTTATTACAAAGCACTTTTATATAATACAATATAAAATAATATAATAACTATTATTATTTAGTTCAAGGCTATTTATTCCAAAATAATTTTATATAATATAATAACTATTATTTTTTATAATATATTCCTTTATATGTTATAATATGAAATGTAATATAACTATTTAGACATATTAAAAAAGTTTAAACACAAATGACAAAACATAACAAAATGACTAAATTAACTGAAATGTAAAAATTAAAATGGAAACTAAAAATAAAAATAAAAACTCATATAAAAATTATAATAGCATATAAAAAGTTCTAAACTAACACTGTCTCTGACTGTACAGTTGAAATGGTCTTCAGCTGTGTTCACTGTTCATAACTAAGCCACAAACACGTCATAAATGACCCACAGCTGAATCTCTGAAGTGCATCTGATGTGTGTTTGTCATCAGATGTGACGCACGTCTGTGTATGTGTTCACATGAGAAACTCTCTTACCGTTGAGCTGGGAGTGTTTGTTCCATAGCCAGAAGATGGAAGAGACGCCAGCGACCAGCGACGCCCGTCCCTGCACACACAACAGTACGGGAGCTGCATTAACAGCAGCTAAGGGTTTCTGTTAGACTTCCAGTCTGAAGTGTGTGTGTGTGTGTGTGTGTGTGTGTGTGTGTGTGTGTGTTTGTTGCTGGAATAAAACTCAATGTGTGTGTGTGTGTGTTTACCGTCTTGAGGAAGCGAAAGAGAAATGTGCCGGAGTGCTGGGAGAGAAGTTTCGAGGGCTGTCCAGAGGACTACTTCCTGTGAGAACAGGAACAACAAATGATGCTCAATTACAAACAAAACTCAAGCACGAGAGAAAATCGCATCAGCGAGTCTGTAAGCAGAATGCATCAGCAAACACATCAGTATCTGTAAAGTGTTTTGTCCAGCAGGGGGCGTGGCCTCTCACCGATGTGTCCCGGTAATGGGGAGTGTGGGCGGGGCAGAGTCGGGGAGGTGTAAGAAATAAAAAAACTCCTCCTACTACTGCAACAACACAAAAAAAAAAAAAAAATAAACAAGTTTAAAATGTATCAGTAAAAAACATAAAAAAAACAAAAAAACGTGAAACAATCAGAGGAAATAACGAAACCGCTAAAGATCAGCACAATACACCACTGCTAAAAAAAGTTGTAATAAATACAAATAAAAAAAAAAAATAAAAAAAAAAAAAAAAAAAATAAATAAATGAAAAAAAATAATGCATTTAAAATTAAAAACACAAAAACTTGAAAAATTAACTTAAAAAAATAAAAATGAAGGAATAAATAAACAAACAAAATAAATAAATACTGAAAGAAAGAAATCTTAAAAACTAAATAAATAAAACCAAAAAAAAAAATAAAAAAAAAATAATAAATGAAAATAAAGAAACTTTAAAATTAAACAAATACATAAAAATTAAAACTAAATAAAATACAATTGAAAAACAAATAATAAATTACACAAAAAAAATATTTATAAACAAACAAATAAATAAATGTTAATAAATAAATAAACTTTCAAAATAAATACAAATTAAATAAATACTTAAAAGAAAAAAAAAACTAAAAAAAAAGAAAAAAAAATGCATCACCTCACTAAACAACAAATACAACCAGCTGCCTATCCCAAACCCTAATGATTAAAAGGAATATTTTATTTTAAGGATTAATTGTTTTCCATCATCAGATGTCTTGATGAGATAAGATTATGTTCAGACAAAATCATATCAGAGCCGAGAACAGAGAAACTGCTGTGTGTGTATCTCTGTGTGTGTGTGTGTGTGTGTGTGTGTGTGTGTGTGTGTGTGTGTGTGTGTGTGTGTGTGTGTGTGTGTGTGTGTGTGTGTGTGTGTGTGTGTGTGCGTGTGCGCGCGGGCTCTGCAGCAGAACAAGAGCGATACAGAAAATTCCATTTCCACAGTCATCAATCTGAGTCAGCATGAATCTAAAGAAACAGAGAGACACTCTGGATGAGAGAGAGAGACAGATACACAGACAGAGAGAGAGAGAGATAATGGACGAGAGAGTAAAAGAGAGACACTTGATATGCCTTGAGTGACTGTATGAGAGCCATTACACACCATTACTTTGTGTGTGTGTGTGTGTGTGTGTGTCAGGCTTTATCTACATTGTGAGCAGTAAATGTCCCCACAAGGAAAGTAAAAACTGAAATCAGCTACACTGAGCTGAAAAAAAAGCTTAATAAACAGACTAAATAAAGCCTTAAAGATTTCATTTATAAATCAAAATCCCAAAAAGCTAAATTTGATCTTTTTAATTTGATCACAAACTGACAAAATGATGATGACAGATGACAGAGCACATGTTGAGTAGCTAATAGAGCAATAGTAAACACACACACACACACACACACACACACACACACACACACACACACAGGTGTAGACAGATGGGTAATTAACGGTCTTTGGGGATCATCCTGAACAGAACCCTGTACCTCTCTTAAAGAAACAGCGGCCTTATTAAATACACAGTAGCCCTCTTAAAGACACAGCGCTCCTTCTAAACATTTGCTTCCCGAAGCTTTACTTTCACTGTTCCTCGGTGGAGGAAGGACCTTCGCAAACCTCTAATTCATCTCACATCTCATCTTTTAAGGAACGTTTATTTGTTAATCTCTCAATCATTATTGTATTGCATTGCATTATAGGTTTTGATCATCAAATTAAGCAGTTAAATATCATCTTACTGAGACATTTTATTGGTAGATATAGGGCCCTATTTTAACGATCTAAGTGCATGGTCTAAAGTGCATGGTGCGTGTGCACTCAGAGCGTGTCCGAATCCACTTTTGCTAGTTTGATGATGGGAAATAGGTCGGCGCCCGGGCCCGGGTGCATGATCTTTGATCTTAACGGGTTGTCCCTATTCTCCTAATGAGTAATGGGTGTTTTTTTGGCGTAATGTGCAATAAAACCAGAGTCTCATCCCCTTTAAAAGCTAGTTGCACTGGCGCCATGTTACACAAGCGCATTGTGCACCCGCTTATAGGCACATTTTACTAGCGCACTCTTTAAATTACAAAGAAAAAATATCGGCCAGATTTTAGTCCAGGTTTTTTGTTGGTCAATGGCGCAGTTTATTTTCAGTTCCTCAAAATAGCAACGCACCAACAATGCGCCTGAACACACCTCTTTTTTAGACCAGCACGCCTATGGGCGCACAAATGGGAGCAAATGCATTTGCTATTTAAACAACGCGGCGCAAGACAGGAAAATGAGAACTGCATCAGGCTGAAACTATAGCAAAAACACTTGCGCCAGGTGTATGATAGAGCCCACAGAGTGACAACTGATATTTATATCATTTTATGTAAATATCTGCAATACTCTTATAATGACCAGAATCTCATCTTACTTTTTGGCCAATATCAGCATCAAATTGCACATTTTTGCTCAGTTTGGGCCTCTGAATAAAACTGAGCTGTTTTTCCCCCTCCATATTCTCTCTATGTAAAAATAAAAAAAAACAAAAAAAAAACAAATATAAAAAAAAAATAAATAAATGTCTAAAAGTTAAATTAACGGTTCCATTTAAAAAAAAATACAAATACAAATAAAATACAAATTTAGTCAATTATTTGATATGTCAGAGTTAAAAGCACGGTAAACCTCTCTTAAAGAGACAGCACCTCCTAATATCAACATTCAAGCACAACAACTGTTGAGACATTTTAAGTATCATCATGGAGGATTTAAGACAAAAACTACAAGCTAATAGATCAATTATTTACCAACGCATTCAGACGATCAACAAGTCATTTACAAAACAAAAATGTTCACATGACTTTGTTACCAAAAACACTCATAAGACTCAACAGAAAAAGTAAACATAGTTAATTTTGCGTCATAGTCATTGCCTCAAATACACAAGATAAACAATTTCATTCAGTTCAATCAAACACTATAATGTATACACTATACACATGAATATCATAAACCAGATCTTTAATCACAACATTTACTAACAAGTCAAACTCACTACACTAATGATGTCACTCAGTTAATGTGTCGCCAGCTGCAGGTAAACAGTGACCTCAGCCACATCCTCATGTGCAGAAAAACACATTTCAAACAGATTTTAAAATCATTTCACCTTTTAGTGCGACGAAACACGCCGCCCTGCATGACTGAGAGCACAAAGCAGCCGAAAACACGCAGAAACACACATCTAAAACATCATCAGATGGAGAGCGCTCAGAACGTCTGCCTTTGCCTGCACACTGGAAAATAGAGTGCGGGGGGAATTCTGGGTAAAATCTCCAGGGCAGCGGATGATACCAAGACGAGCATTAAAAGAGGGGAGCAGGTGCAGCACATCCGCTCACAAGATGCCACTGAATGTGTGTGTGTATGTGTGTTTCAAAGCGTAAGTGCAATATGCTTTTTTCCCAGAGGTCACGGTGATATAACTGAGATTCACGGAAAAAAGTAAATGAGAGTGAAAAAAGAAAGCTTTTAGAGAAATGGACAGAGAGACAGAGAAAGATAAATAAAGCTGACAAAGAAAGACAGGTTGAGTCAGAGTTAATATACTTTAACACTAAAACTAAAAGCATTTTCGTTACTTTAAATAACATACACATTAACTGAAATAACTCAAAAACTTAAAATTATTTGTTCTAGCTAGTTGCTACGGCAAAGTTTCTTGAGTGACTAAAATATCTAAAACTATATAAATCTTAAAAAACAATGTTAACTGAAATAAAATATATTACAAAACCTTAAACTTATTTTATTTACACTCACTGCAAACACAAGATTTCCTGTTTTAGTTTCATTTAACTTGAAGTACTAAAATAACTAAAACTAAATAAACCTTAAAAAACATTTTTATTACTACAAATAACTGAAATATAACTAAATATAAAAAAAATTATATATTTTATTTAAAATAGATGCAAATACAACATTTCTCATTTTTGTTTAGTTTAATTTGAAGTATTGGAAAATAACTAAAACTAAATTAAAGGGATACTCCACCCCAAAATGAACATTTTCACTTTAACTAATAAATAAATAAAAACTATATAGACATTAAAAAAAACTAATACAAATTACAAAGAAATGCCAAATTAACATTAATGGAAGGGTAAAACATACAAGTTTAATTGTAAAATATATACACATTATGTTAGTATATATTTACTGCTAATTATTTATAATAATTTCAATATTATAAAATGGTAATTCTACTATTAGTAGATTTTATTTCCTACTTAAATAAGATGCAGTACCTAATGAAGTTGATGTTTTAACCTAGGCCTACAAATGACAACAAAATGACTAAAACTTCGACTAAAGCGAAAACAGATAAATAAAATCCAATTCAAAATATTAACACATACTATAATAATGTGATTTTAAAATAACACTGGGCTGAGTTTATACAGTAAACAAAATGATGGCATATTAAAATTGACCACAGTAATCTAAAATACCACAGTTACTACACTTATCATAAGGAGGGAACTACTCCTAGTTTAGTAGGCTGATACCTCCAACCCGAATTAAAAATGTAAATGAAGCATTTATTTATCTATGTATTATTATGACTGAAAAGAGACTCACCTGCTGTTTTTACGGGGCAGAGGAAGATCCTTCTGGGCCGAAGACAGAGAGACAAAAACGACGAGAAAACAGAGAAAGAAAACCAAGATCAGACAGGATAAACTCACGTAAAGTCACGCTTATACATGTCATTAAACAGAAATATCAGAGTAAGCATCACAAACACACATTACAAGCAGAACATCTGACAAAAATAATGATTTAAACGATGTGAAAAATAAATGAGAAGCTATTTAACGTGGATTTGAAGTGTGTGAATGTCACTGAGTTTGTATTTGAAAGAGTTTGGCATGTTATCGTAGCGCTGGGCATGACACAGACATGACGGTTCGTTCCGTTTCTGTGGATGAATCACACTGAAACAAACAAACGGATCACAGAGAGATGCTGCTGCTGTTCTGGCAGCGCTCCCGTCCTTCACTTCTCTCTGTGATCGAACACATAATCCGCTCTCATTCGTCTTTCTGACAGAATCTCTGTCTCCGTGAGAGACTCCGGCAGAACTTCAGCAGACGTTCATTCAGATGCAGACAAACAGGCCGTGCATGTTAAACATATTCAACCAAACAAAACCACTCCATTTACTACATTCACTCATGTTCTTAATGTTAGCGTACAGAACTGAATTAGACAAGCTTCATCCCATCAATCATTCTCCAAGCCCTGCCATGTAAAGACATCTCAAGCCAGTCCAAAGTCAGCAAAAAGTTTCCTGGCTAAAAAGAGCACAGGCCACTTTTATAGTTGAGCATAGTAATATATGTTAATAGTAGACTTTCCATGCATGTTATTCAACAAAAAGTTGGCTCGCAGCAGCTTTAGTCAGCAAATATCATTAGCATTGATTGGCAGACATCACTAATCGATACGAGCAGCTCAGATGTCCTTGGACGTTGATGTTCTTTCAGAATTAAAGGATTAGTTCACCCAAAAATGAAAATTAGACTCACTCTGATGGCATCCTACGTGTATATGGCTTTTTCTTTCAGATGAATCCAGTCGGAGTTATATAAAAAATCGTTTTTGATCTTTCAAGCTGTTTCATGGCACTCAGCAGGTGTTGCAGTGCTTCAGTCCAAAAGAAGTTAAATAAAAAGCATCCATCCATAATAAAAAGTGTCTCACACGGCTCCGGGGGGTGAACAAAGTCCTCCTGTAGCGAATCGATGCGTTTTTGTAAGACAAATAACCATATTTTAAACATAATCAATTTATTGTAGCTTGCGCTCACTGTTGTACACGGAACCAGTTCCGGGGGAATTACGTATGAGGTCAGCTTTGCGCATGCGCCGCTCAGAAGTGATTTCGATATAAGCCAAGAGGAGACTGGTTTTTTAGGCGACCATTATTTTCGAATGTATCGCCTTATTGTTTCCATGGTGACGCATCATACTTGTCATGTGACACAACGCAGCCACAATAGATCTGTATGGCACATGGGTCCCATTTATTTAGTTTTTTCTGTTTTATTCAAAATATACACAAACATGCTCACTATATCATGAAATTCTGATTTCTGAAATATGTGCACTTAAATCTATTTGGTAGTTTAAACACTTTTATATCGACCGTGTTCACGCTGAATCCAAGCTGTGGGATTTACAACACAAATTCATCCTCTCCTCCCGAAACATGTTAAAGTAGGTCTCCGGTAAACTGGGAGAAGAGCAGAGTAAACTTTATAATTACCTACACAATCTGTATATGATATCAATAAAACATGTCATCAGATTATATTTGTAAGGATCATTATTTCCGTTTCCATAGACATCAGCGTGTATTTTACAAACTATAAATGTTTGCTAGTACTTATGTGTATTTAAATCTCTGAAACCTAAAATAAGCATTATATGATTGAAAACACTAAATATTTGTGATAATATGACTTTGTGATAATGCTCCACGCCAGCCAAAACACGAAAGCAGATTTAAATTCAGCAGTTGATGACGTGACGCACTGAAAGTTCTAATCACACCGGTGTGATCGTACGCGTTAAAGGGTTAACAAGCGTTGGTTTTCACGAGACTCACCAGCGCATGCGCAAAGCTGAACTCATACATCATCCACCCGCATGGCGCAAGCTACATTAAAGTGATTATTACGGTTTTAATATGGTTATTTTTCTTACAAAAATGCATCGATTCGCTACAGGAGGACTTTGTTCACCCCCCAGAGCCGTGTGAGACACTTTTTTTAATTGGATAGGTGCTTTTTATTTAACTTCTTTTGGACTGATGCATGTAACACCCGCTGAGTGCCATTTAACAGCTTGAAAGATCAAAGACGATTTTTAATATAACTCAGACTGGATTCATCTCAAAGAAGAAAGCCATATACACCTTGGATGCCATGGGGGTAATTTATGGGCTAATTTGCATTTTTGGGTGAACTAACCCTTTAACACATTTTACAACATTCACACTGGAAACCAGATCCACGTGAAACACAATCTAGAAACGAAACCTGTCAAAACATATCAACAACAAAAAATGAGACAATTAATTTTGCATAAAGAAAGGGAAGCCAAATTTCAGATATTGTTGAATTGTTTTGAGGATAATTATACACAATTTGTCACCTGATCAAGAATATTTTACAGATTTTATGAACAGCTACAAGAATAAACCAAGGTTTGATCATATAAAAGCTCGACAGCATCTTAAGAAAGGAAAAGTGCGTATCAGAGGTGTTGTATTTTTAGCTGTATTATTACTCAGCAGCAGAAGACGCTCACTTTGTATTGACTAACTGATCAAACGCCACATCTCTGCGCTCTCGTCGCCCATCAGCTCTCACATTGATCCTCAATAAAAGCGTGTGTTTCCATGACAACAGTTAGTGTGCTGCTGACACGTTAACGCCGCTCGTCCCGTGAATAATCGCTGCTGAGGGTTAAACTCTCTCTGACCGAGCCATCGGGTCAATTACACTGTAAATAACCTGAGAGATCAACCCAAGGGCATTACAGCACACATATACATTCACACAGCTGCACCAAACACTTTCTCCTGCATATCGTTCTGTTTGGGTCCTACTGTGGTTCACTATACAGTGAGTATAAAATGTGAAATCATTTCAGAGCAATTCCACTTATCATAAACATGATGGCTGAAGAAGATCTTTCACCGAAATATTAATATTTAATGAAGATGTGCAAGCTACATGCAAACAAGCAACATGCGTGACTTTTTCCTACTATTTCCAAATTTCAGGAATAAAAATAAACCAAAGAATTATTATTAATATAAAGTGATATTGCTTAAGTTATGAATACATCAGTAATTTAAAAATATATTTAATATGTTTTGATTTAAATTGTTATAATTTAATTTCTGCAACCACACCTTTGCAATATGTTAAAAATAAAACTTAAAAATAATTTATTTAAATGTAAGAACATAGAATTTGTGCCTTCATTGTTTTAGAAATGTAATATAATAAATAAAATAGTTGTTTTATATATGCATAATGGTATATTTTTTGCGGTTATTATAGCTAACTAAAAGTAAAACCATAATATATATATATATATATATATATATATATATATATATATATATATATATATATATATATATATATATATATATATATATATATATATATATATATATATATATATATATATATATATATATATATTAAAATATAAAAAAAAAAAAAAATAAAACAAACTTTAACTGAAATTTAAAAAATTCAACTTATTGAATTAAATTGAATGTAAATTGCCAAGGCAACATTTTTAATTTTCATTTAGTTTACCTTGATGTACTAACATAACTAAAACTAAAACTGAAATAAAAACAAATCAAAAAAACTATACAAACATAAATAAAAATGACTAAAACTCACAATAAAATAATTAAAACTTTAACTAAAATGAAAATGAAAACAGAAAATATAAAAAACTAAAATATTAATAAACACTGACAGTATCTCAATAATACTAAAACTAAACTGCTCAAATGTTTTGAGATGGTTTTAAGCATTTTCTCAGCTGTAATAATTAACAATTGTAAAAGATAGAACCCTGTTATTTTCTTTGAACAGGTAATGCTCTCCAACTCATATAAAACACTGAAGCTCTTCTTAGAGTTAAACCAAGTCATATGAAATGAAATTTTAGTCATAAAAGTAGCGTAAAATGTATAACTTACATTTTCAGTGTGCAATTTTATCAAACTATGCAAATATTCTCTCATTAACGTTGCACAATAAATCTTTTTGCATCATGAATTCGCAGAACATTATTATCTTCATTTATCTTCATTAAATGAGTTTTCCACGTAAAGCAGCAGAAGGCTGCAGATCATCTCTAGTTTCTCTGAAGAAAGACACTCGTGGTGTCTGTTTGTTTCACTGTGACTCACATGTTTAATTTTAGACAGTAATTGAGTTTTCCGTCTTTAAATGCTGTAAAAGCTTCCTAGAAACCCTGTGGAGAAGAGCAGCCTGGTAAACTCATGTGGACAGATGGAGCAGATCGAGAACCCAAACTCTGAGCAGAGATCTCCGAGCAAAAGCACTTCAGCTGCGGTAATGAAGCGTTCTCTCCATCCGTCAGAGATGCTCTTAAACATTACAGTTATGAGTCACGAGACGGGACGTCATAGCAAATCATCACAATATAACTGGAAAAAAACATAAGGGTGAATTTTAAATAATTTGAAAATTTTAACATATCAGTATATAATACATAATACCAGTCAACATTGGTTATAATGTCTTTTTGTGGTCCAATCAGAGTATCGTATGGTAAAACCATGGCATTTTTGAAAATTACTGATATATATTTGATATATTTTGATAGTACTGAATGTTTACCATATTCATATACCATGTTTCTTCAAGGTACTTGAAACAATACCATGGTACTACCTCTATAGGCTATATGGCCATAAACTACATAATAAAATTAACTAAAAATAGGAGAATTGTTTATTAAAAAGGCTTTTAAAATGCATACATTTTTATATAAATGCATATATTTTTTAAGGCTTTAAAAATGCATATATATATATATATATATATATATATATATATATATATATATATATATATATATATATATATATATATATATATATATTTTTTTTTTTTACTTTTTAAAAAATCTTAACAGTTTATTTCAGTAAACATATTTTATTTAAAGTAATAAAAAAAAAACTTTTTTATGGTTTTTGTTTTAGTTAAACTATAATAAACCCTACCATATAACCCTATGACGATGAGTTTTCAGGCTCATTTTCTTAAAAAAAAATTTACTTCTACATATTAGAAATTTCTCTTTTTGATACAGGTTGAATAGAGTCTGATAACCTTCGATTTATAATTCTAGATGATCCGTCTGAATGATGACGGGCTGAAAAAGCAGTCTGAGCGGTAATGAAATGGCACTATCTGGGCCTCCTGCCCACCGTTTGGTGCAAACCCATCATTTCCTGCGCCAACCCCATAATCTGAGCCTCATTACCCTAAGAGCGTCCCAGTGCCAGCGTCCGCAAAACAGCCCCTGAGTTATCGCTGCGCCTTCATTTTCGGGATTTCCTCCAACTGTTTTTACTAATGGCTCTGCGCATCAGGAGAAAATGTGCATCGGACGCCTTCAGTAATTAAATGACAGACTTCCGGAAATCTGCTGGAGTCTGCGTCACAGTGAAAATCACCAGTTTTGAGGGTCAACTACAGAAACAGACACAGTTGAGCTCCGAAAAAGACAAAATGTCAAATATGATAAAAAAAATTAAATGCAACTTAAGTCTTATTTAGAGCCACATGCATGCACCTAAAACCCTCCTGCATCAGCTCTTAATCTGTATGCAGCACCCTGCTGCATGATGGGAGTGACCTTTGACCTCTGAGGCAGTGTGTTGCACCATATGGCGGCAACAGTGCAGCGGAGCGGGGAGGGGTGTTAACTGAATAACCAACACAATGAGTGTGTGTGTGAGTGTGTGTGTGCGCGTGATGAACGAGACAGACCCAGGGGGCACTGGAAAATTCGCTGAGGGCAATTATTTTCACACCGTGCGAAAAATATGTCACATGTTTGAAACAAGATGCCAAGTAATTATATTTTGCATAAATGAATTCTATTTTTAGGAGCATTAGGGTTTTTTTTTTTGCACTGCGACTTTGTTTTCATGACAATGAAATGCATTTCACCCCAAATTCTGTGGCCAAATGTGGCTGTTTACAGAAAGATTAATGTTTGCATTGTCTAAAAAGGCATGTGCATGTTGGTTATATTCATATTTTGATACAATGTATTCTGTTTTGGTTTGATTTTTCTTTTTCATTTCACCCCTAATTCTCATTAATGACAAATAATCTTTAAAAAAAAAACGATAAGATGCCAATATATTTTAACTGTGAAATGTTTGTAGATGATGGAACTATTTGTTGTGCTGCGTTTAGATTACATTTTTTGCATTAAAACAATGATAAATCTGTGGTAAAAGTTAAAGTGTGTAAAATGAACAGTTACTGAGAGGTTACTGAAAGGTTTCAGGATTCACTGTGCTCTCAGATAACACACAGACGGTCCGTCTCTCTCTGACCATGTCTGAGACTTCACGATTGACTCTCCACTGATGATTCTGTGTGTGTGTGTGTGTGTGTGTGTGTGTGTGTGTGTGTGTGTGCGCGTGTGATATCATATCAGACCATTTAACTCATTGTGCAACTCCTAGATACAGAAGCAGTTTCTGATGTCGACACACACACACACACACACACACACACACACACACTTGTCCTGACAAAGCAGTAGATTCTGATAAACCCCACTTAACACACACACACATGAAAATATCTCATCATCGCAGACCAGAGATGCTCAGCATTAAAGAGGCTGAATCATTTTCACCTTAAAAATAGCCTCAGATGGCATATATTCTCTAAGAATGGAACTAAACCAAAAAAAAAAAACAACATTAAAATACTGTGGTATTTACATGCAAATAAATCCATATTACTGCCAGTGTTCAAAAACATGGTATTACTATTAACAAATGTCACCTTCATTTAGCATTGTATTTTAAAGAATACAATTTCCTTACACTGTTCTTATGTGGACTAGAGTATCAGACAGCAATACCATGGTATTTTTGATACACTCCTTAATACTGAATGTTTTCATATGTATATTTGGTCAAAAACCACAGTAATACCATGGTAGATGTCTAGGAAACATGGTATTATAACAGTATATTGTACAGAAAAACACAAGCTTATCCCATGTCAATATACTGCATGCAATGATATATATTCATTTACCACGGTACTCCAAAGAATACCACTCCTCATTGGTTAGACTGTCCTTTTGTGGTCCATTCAGAGAGCAGAACAGTAGTAATACCATGCTATTTTGGTACATAATGTTTACTAGACTCAGATACCATGTTACTTCAAGGTAATTCAATGAATATAATGGTGCTACCCCAGTAAAGGCCATTGATATATACCATGGAAATGAATGAATACCAAATTAATTCACCATGGTACTCCAAAGAACACCACTCCCCATTGGTGACACTGTCTCTGTGTGGTAATGGGAGTATCAGATAGTAATTCCATGTTATAATGAGCTGAATGTTTACCATATTCAGATACTATGTTACTTCAAGGCACCTCAAAGAATACCACGGTAGTACCTCAAGACATCGCCAAAAAACACAATATTACTATAGTACATGTCCAGAAAACACTGGTCTACAAAAACACACTAATAGCATGGTACTGAAGGATTACCATGTCCATTTACCATGGTATTTCAAAGAATACCACTCCCCACTGGTTCCCCTATCTGTATGTGGATCGTAATACCATGATGTACCATAGTAATGAATGTTTACCCTGTTAAAATACCATGTTAATTCAAGGTACTTCAAAAAACACCATTGTTTCTCCACCGTACGTGGCCCGAGACCACAGTATCACGCTGGTACGTGTCCAGGGCACACGGTGTTGGTGTCAGAGAGGGTGCATGTCTGACCTGGAGCCGCCTGCGCCTGATTATTCCCGAGTCGTCCATGTCGTGTCCGGCGGAGGAGACGCTGCTGCGCGGATCAATGGAGGCTCGAGGAGAAGGAGAGCTCAGTGCGCTCGCGACCACCGGGACTCCGTCATCCGCACGCCACCGTAATCCGACTCATACCGAGCGTCCGAGAGGCTGGAGGGGGCTTCGCGACGCTCGCATCCCGCAGAAGACCGAGCGCTGGGCGTGACGTCATAAAGGACCGTGAGCGAGATCAACACGAGTGACTCGGCGCGAGCGCGACCGCTCCTTTAAGCATCACCCTCTCTCTCTCTCTCGCAGTGTTGTTCATTCATGCCATCCCCTCCGTCTCCGGGATGTTTTTGTCTCCTCCTCTCGCTCCTCCCTCACATCAACACTCAAGACCTCGTGAGCTGCATTGTGGCGTTTTATAAATCATTACGCATGTTATTTTGGGATATGTTGGTGCGTGTGAGCATCATTCATCATTTGTTTGATACAAAGCAGCAGAAATTCTGCCCAATGCACAGTTATCAGTCCCTAAATTCCTGTCTAGATAGGCAGCTCGCTGGATTTTGAGACACAACCCAATGCCCTCCAGTGACCCTGCGGTGCAGTGAACATCTGCTTTCTGTTCGTGTGCCTGATATTTATTTTGAAAAATGTCAAAATAAAACGTGTAAGAATTTATTATTATTATTATTATTATTATTATTATTATTATTATTATTATTATTATTATTATGCTACTATAGGCTATCAACATAAAAGACCAAAGCTAAATCTAAATATTTAGATTGTGTAATGTATTTATATTTAACATTTTAAGTGAAACTTTATATTTTTTAAACTATAGCTTATATCACACGTTTTGAGTTCTGGACTTCCTGAAAGAAAAACATTGTGTAAACTATAAAATAAGCTGAATGAATATATCAGTTATTTATTCTTTAAGCATGCGTCTCTTATATACCATATTTATTTATTTTTGTATTTATTTATTTATGCATTCATTCATTTTATTTTTAAAGTATGTCTCATATTCTAAACAACATATTTATTTATACATGCATTGATTTAAAGTATGTTTCTTACATACCCAACACTACATCTATGTATTTATTTATTTATTTGTTTAGTTTATTTTTTATTTTTAAAGTATCTCTCTTGTTTTATTTATTTATTTATTTTTCAGCATGGGGTCTCTTACATAAGAAGCACTATACTGAAAAAAATATATATATATATGCCAAAATATTATTTGCTATGTCAGAAGTTTATGTAGATTATATATATATATATATATATATATATATATATATATATATATATATATTATAGTTATAAAAATTCATGATTATTAAAAAAATATATATGGTTTCCACAGGGTTAACTGTCATATCTTCCTCCCACAGACATTCAGAAGTAGAATGCGGTCAATAGATTTGCCCCCCATTGGCACATTCACTGATGGATTTATCTCTGACATGGTTTACACACAATGACTTTGATCAGGACAGGAACTGGATTCCTGTTGCTTTGACCTGATGAGCTGCTGATCGCACAGAAGAGCATGACATGAAAAGAGTAAAATAACAGAAATAGAAAAGGTCTGATTCTGTGCTAAATCTCTTCGTAGTTTCATTATGACACTCGGATGAGAACGGCACGGATCATCGCATAATATTGAGCAGCGGAGGATTAGGTCATGATCTCACTGTTTTAACATAACATATGGTCACATCAACAGTGTTCTCTAGCACTGGTGACATCACTCATCCGTACAGGAAAACCGGACAAATGCTGCGCTGGGATCAGTCTGACAGACCCGATCTGACTGATCCCAGACAGCAGCGCACTGGATGACCGACATACAGCAACATATTTCTGTCACATATCCGAGAATGTCCCAGTGGCATGCTAACATGCTACCCTCACAATTTTAGCAGTGTGTGTATTGTGTAGAGCATATGAAGAATATGTTTGTTTAAAAGGAATGTTGCACCCAGAAATCATCATTTGCTAAAAAATTTGCTAAACTCAGGTCCTCCAAGATGTAGATGAATTTGTTTCATCATCAGATTTGGAGAAATGTAGCATTACATCACTCAGCAATGTATCCTCTGCAGTGAATGGGTGCCGTCAGAATGAGAGTCCAAATGGCTGATAAAAACATCACAATAATCTACACCACTCCAGTCGATTAATTACCATCTTGTGAATCCAAAAGTTGTTTTTATTTAAAAAAAATATTTTTTATAAATCTATCATTAAGAGGTTTTTAAATACAGACCATTACTTCTGGCTAAAATATGAGTCTATAATTAATAGCACTTCCTCCAGTGAAAAAGTCTAGTTGTTTAGAGTTGAAGTTTAGTTGTTTAGAGCTGTTCTGGACTGTTTGGGCTTGTAAACGGTGCTTGATCTGTGCAGGTTTCTCTCCTTATTCAGACAAGACAGCTTTTTGACGTCAGAAAGCAATATTATGTATTATAGACTCATATTCAAGTCAGTTTAAAGTTAAAAACGTCTTGATGAATTTGTTTCTTAAAAACTTGCAGCTTTTTTCTTGACAAGTCATTAACTGATGGACTGGATTGGTGTGGATTGCTTGTGGATTATTGTGATGTTTTTATCAGCTGTTTGGACTCTCATTCTGACGGCACCCATTCACTGCAGAGGATACATTGGTGAGCAAGTGATGTAATGATGAAGAAACTCATCTACATCTTGGATGGCTTGAGGTTGAGGACATTTTCAGCAAATATTCATTCATATGTACTATATTAGTACACTATGTTTACAGTGGCAATATTTGTTTGGATACTGAATAAGGTTTGGGAAATACATTGCTTCAATAACAGATGGTGTGTGGAGCATCTGCTCTTCTCTAAAACATCCAACTGAACAAATCAGGGTCCCGTGGGGGTGTCCAACATAGGAACAGATGAAAGAGCTTTGAAAAGATGTCAGCTGTTCTGTTCTGAACATTAAACTTCTAAGATGGTATTTAGCATCATCATATGGTGACATCATCAAAGACAGACTCATCAATATGTCATCAGTATGTCATGATTGACTCACAGCAGTCGGTCCGTAAAGACTCACTGTATTTGTGTTGCAGTATATTGTGAGATATAGGAGACGATAACAGAAAAGCTACACTTAATCAGTATTTTCACCTTGTTTTCCAATAAAAATGTTTCAAAAATGTAAAGCAAAACTGCATCTGATATTTCAGAGTTGTTTTAATATATATATATATACTCGCTGGCAAATATTTTTTAATTCATTGAGGTTTATGCTTCGGTACCAGCAAAACAATGTGCTAACAGTATGTTTTAAACTTCTAGTTTTGGATGCTTGGTTATAATTTGCCTGTTTTTATTAGCAATGTGCAAAATGCACACAATCAGAACAAAAACAGAACCACCACTGATCTTCATATTTCCACTCAAACATCCACTAAACCATTGTTGAGTCTCTGTCCATGGTGCTGATCATCAGACCAATGCACTTCACTGTCACTCAGCGCTCATATTCACCACAAAACATACCTGATTGCTTAAATCACACTTGAAATAGTGTGTGCATGTCATCAGACTGTAAAACAAAACATCAAGTCAGCACAAGCACACATTTTCAAGCACAAAAAAATAAGAAATGCTAAAACAATAGATGTAATTTTGAAAACATTTGTGTGCTTGTGCTGACTTAATGTTTTGTTTTACATTATTGTGAAACAGTAAAACATGTGCATAGTTAATGTGATGAATTACACCATAATTGCACCAATTAAACCAAAATAAACACATTTACTTATAAAGAAAAATTGATAGACTTTTTATTTATTTATTTATTTTTATCTGAGGCTATTTGTTGAATTGAAGTGTTTTTTTCTCATTTTATTATCAACATTTTTTTATTATTTAAATCTAGCAATATATCTTAATAAAAAAAGAAGACAAAATATTGATGATTTTTGTGTTGTATATTCAGTGTTTTAATTGTGTATGTAGTTTTACATTGTAAACTGTCTAACTGCTGTCATGAATATGTGATTTTCTGTGATGCTCACATTGACGTCTTGAAGTTCAATAGAATATTTATATGAGCGCAGATGAATAGAAAACGCACAATCCTTCAGACTTTCTGCCAGAGACACAGGCTGGAGGAGGATCTACTCCAAACACATACAAAAGCTGTTGATTCATGAGCAAGACTCAGTCCAGAAATACCCGGCAGACGGACATCATTCATTACGTATTCAGTGACAAACACTGCTGTGTGATGCAGAATGAATCAGTGCTCCCCTATGAGTCTATACATAACAGAACTGAATGATTATGATTATCGTCAGATGACAATAACGCTTAACCCTGTAAAGACTGACATGAAATAAGTCAGTTTTTTTTTTTTAATAGTTTATTGAACCTTTAGACCAAGTGAAAAATATAAAGTGCATATGAGATTTTTGTTGAGTAACATATTTGATAAGAGTACTTAATGAAACTCTGCAATAACAAATGTGATGATTGTTTTCAAGCATAAACAAATAAACAGCATTTCACAGTGCTCCAAGACAACTTAAATGATACAATTACAATTGTAATTAAGGTCATACAAAACTTAATTCTACACTTATTATCATAGGAAAACATGATAGAGGATTATGTGAATTATACCAGAAACTGTTGATCATGTATTGTTCAACAAGTTATGAACACGAAAGGAATGAGCTCGGAAGAGAATTACAGGCTATAGAATGCAAATAATTGACAATATGCAATATATTCAATTCAGAACAAGGATCTGGTAAAATTATCAAGCAAATGTTAAAATGCATTAAAATTGATGGTCTTAAGAATAGACCACCATCCGGTTATGCCTAGACTGAAATCCAGCATAGGAGGTGCTGATATGTGCCTAAAAAGCTGGTTTGCAACCTGCCATTAAACCCACCAAAGAAGAAGAATTACATAAAGTTACATAAAAGTCCAAGATGGACACAGTGGGGAAGAGAAACGAGCAACTAAAGTATATATGCTGGAATACACCCAGTTAAAACATTTAGGAACTACATGTTAATATTTAAAATTGTTTTTATTATGCTCTGTTACTTTACATTTTTAAAAGTATTTATCCAAACTCTCAATAGCATCCTGTTTTCTGAGCTTTTTCCATTGATTTGGAATCTCACCTTTACCCACAATTTTTTCCTTGTAGTGATTTTCCAGATCTTTCTGAAATCTGCAAACAAACCACTTCCAGTACGGCAGCTCAAAGCAGTCAGGAGTGATGCTCCACTTTGCATAAACTCCTCCTGCTTTTCTGTATTCATTACATGGAAACAATCCATCTAATGTAAGAAAGTCTTTATCACTTGCCACTAAATTTGTGCAAATATCCACACAGAAATTCTGTGATAGAAAGCAACGGGATCCTTTAATTCCAATGACTCTGTGGAAAGCAACACTATGATCTCCGTGATGGTTTTCTATGGCGTTGGTGCAAGTGGCTCCACAGAATGGACAGTGAACCCAACAGCACTGACAGAAGTGATCAATCAGAAGCTCATCTGGTCTGAACCTGAAGTCCATTTTTTTATTGGATATATTAGTTTTGTGGATGTTGGATGTTATGCTACTTAGTTCTTTTCTTATCACATCTTCTAGGATTTTGAAATCAACATCAATATCATCATGTTTGACTCCACAGAGGTCATTTTCAGAGAAGATCAGCTCATCTGAGAGCCGCTGTGTGAAACTCTTCAACCACAAACCAACATCTCCACTGTTCTCTTGAACATGTTCTGTAGATTTATGAGCTGCTTCCATGATCTTCTGCTGCAGGAGTTCAATGTTCTCCTTCATCTTTGGTAAAACACTGACACTGAACTTATCAGTTATGTATATACTGACTTCATCTCTGATGAAACTCTTGAAGTGATCTCTGGGTTCATGAATGTATTTCATGTATTTGTCAAAATCCTCCTCTTCTGCCAGTGTCTCTAGGATGTGTTTCTCCAGATTTGATCTGTTTCCTTTCAGAGATGGACATTCTGTTCTCATTTCATTTGCCAGATCTCTAGCAGTCTTCTTGTAGACACTCTGCTCAATGGGCTCTTTCAGTTTCTGACAGATGATCTCACCAAAAATGGCAGTTGATGTTGCTTCATAACAGAATTTCTTGAAAATACTATAATACTCTTCTCTCTTTTTCTCAACATATATTAAAGGATAATTTCTGTCCCTGAACAGTCTGTGCTGGTCAGTGATCTTCTTGTTTGCTCTCTTACAGATGGAAAGAACCAAATCTTTGAAGAACTCATTCTTGAACACATATTTCACTTGTTGTTTCTGATGTTCTGTTACTCTTCTCTTGATGTAACCTGCGAGCTGTTGAATGCAGTTGATGTTGTAGCCCATCTTTGAAATGTTAAATGACTGAATCATTTTGTCTGTCTGCTGCAAAATGTCTGTGACTAATAAACTTATTTGGACTTCATCCTCCAGAGATAAAATTATCCCCAACTTCTCTTTTGCTGATCTGAAGACATTTTTTAAAGCTCCTGTTAATCCAAAGTATTTCTTTGACTGTACGTAATCTGCATAACTAGTCACAGTTAAAATATCCCTGCTCTCCCTCCGGTGATCTACAGGAGCACTTTCATAGACATCATTGAGGAGGAGTTTCACATCTCTCAATATGTCAATGTCTTTGATTATAGGAGTGTCTGTGATGATCTTATTCAGATACTGTTTCCAAAACAAATCAAACTCTTTCTTCAGTGTTTCTTCATCATTTTCTTTGTATTTAGGTTTTAAGGCAAGTTCTTTGCTCTTTTCATAGAGAGTGTTTACATGAGTCTCATTTAATTTCCTCTTTGTTTCTCTCACAATGTTTTCCTGAACATCTTTTATTTTGATGTCCAAGGATTTTTTCCACTGAATCAGTTTATGTTTATCTTTGTCTATCTCAAAGAATTTTAATGCATATTTTTTAACTTCTACACTTGTCTTCTTCAGTTCTCTTTGAAGATCAGTTTCCTTAACCTCATGATTTGCTCCATTTTCTATTTTGTTGTGTAGTTTATTCTCAGTTTCCATCATGGCACTGCGAAGGCTCCAGGGCAAATTGTTGTATTCTCGTTTCCTGTAGGCTGAAATCTCCAGAGAATTTCTGAAGCTGAAGACAAATCTTTCATTCAGTAAAGCTTCCCAGAGATCTTTAATACAATCTTTTAAATCTATCAGCCTAATTCTATCTGAATTTGAGGCATGAGAAATAATAGATTCCTTTAGTTCTTGAATGTTCTCACAGTAGTCTGGGTTTGGTGGTGACATTAGTGAGCTGCCCTCCCAGAGATGAGCCAAATACTTCACATCTTTCTGAACATCAAATCTAATGACATCACTGAAACATTCTGCATCATAATCTTCCTCTTCAGCAGCGAGTTTTGTCATTTCATCCATTGTCTCCTGCAGTCGTCTCCTTCCCTCCATGTTTTTCTCTCCAGCTGTGACGTCTGAAACGTTCTGATGCACAAACACACAGCTGGGAGTCAAATTTACCTTCTTCATCCTCATGATGGCTTGAACAACGATCTGAAGAACATCCTGCATCTCAGAAGGATTTTCTCCAAAAATGTTGATCAGTGTCAGATTTGCAAGACCTACAACAAATGTGGCCAGTTCATTGTCATGATGTCTTGTTGATCTTCCAGACAGTTCTAGAGCATTTAAGCCCTCAGTATCAACAACCAGAATGTAGTCAAAGTTCATCTGTGTTTTCATCTCGTCTGAGACTCTGACCAGCTGCATGAAAGCTCCTCTGGTGCACCTGCCAGCACTGACGGCAAACTGGAGACCAAACATAGCATTCAGCATGGTGGATTTTCCAGAGCTCTGAATCCCTAAAACTGACAGCACAAAGACTCGCTGGTCTCCCAGTTTCTGAACAAGTTCATCTAAAACAGCAGAGATCCAGATCAGAGGAACATGAGCAGCATCTCCATCCATCAGCTCCAGTGGAAATCCAGAGATCATCATCTCTGCTGCAAGACTCGGGAGAAAAGAGAAGTGAACCTGCAGGTCTTTCTTGTTCTTCTTCACAGATGAACATGCTTCATAGATCTGACCGATCTCCCTCATGATGTGCTCCAAACCAAAGGCTGCAGCTTGAAGTTTCTCAGATATTCTCTTAAGTTCATTTAGTTCAGCTATGAGTTGTTCAGATTCATCATGATTCTCTTTCGGTTTTACGACTGCTGACCACTTGTGATGTAGAGCAGAAAGATCATCTGATCTGCGTTCATCCAGGAGGATTCTGAGCCACTTAAAGAAATACATCTTATTTGCAGCTTCTGAATTAATTTCTTTAATAAAGAACTTCATAAATTCGCTGATTTTCAATTTATGCTGTTGTTCACGGATTTCCTTTAGTTCTGTATGTTTTCTGCTTATGTCCATTTCTGTTTCATCTCCTTGAGGTCGATGTAGTTCTTTGTTCTTCTGACTCCACTGATGCCACAGTTTCCCCTGATGAGGCAGAAATGTTTCTTTGATTTCTGTCAGATCTTTCTTCTCCAGTAAACTCATCATCTGTTGTGCTGCTTCTCTTCCTCTCCTGCAGTCCTCATCATCTTCCTCATCTACTCTGATGTCTGAGTGCTTGGACACATCTTCAAGTCTGAAAGTGGAAGATGATTCTAAGAGACAATCATTTATAACTCTTCTGAGCTCTTTAGATACATCTGACTGATTTCTGTCTTTCAAACCAATTTGAAATTTCTCTTTCTTCATCTTCTTTACAGTAGATTCATCCTCAGTAAAAAGACAAATGAGTGGCTTTCTGTCTTTGTACAGGTTTTGAATCTTTGCTGTATGTCCGTCATTCCTGTCCAGTCGTGGTAGAAGAACAACATTGACTGAGGCCATTTCAGTGAGGATCTGCAACTGTTTCTCATGGTCTCCTGCATCACCGTGTAGATTACAGAAGGCAACACAGTCAGTGAATTTATCAGTGTTTTTCCCAGAGGGACAGAACCAGGCGATCTCCACCACACCATCCATCAGGACTCTGGTTCTGCTGCTGCCTGGGCAGTTCCTGTGGAAGAACGTGTCATGTTTCTCATTGATCAGACTGTTCATCAGCTGAGACTTGGATGAAGACACAGAGCCAAATCTGAAGAAAAACACCATTGGAGTTTTCGTCTTGTAGATCGGCTGGGATTTACTGATGGTCTCATTGTTGGTGTTTCTCATCTTCCAGCTCTTGTTGATTTGTCTGAATGTCCAGAGAGGAAACTCAATCTGTTGTGTGAATGGATCAGGAACAAGCAGAGGCAGAGCGTACTGACACTGGGACAGTTTAGTCACCATCAGCTGCTTCAGGAAACCATCAGCACAATGAAACACAGCCATCTGAACATCCATTGGGTGGATTTGCTCAGATTGGCCTGTTCCTTTATTAGAATAAGACATTGCTTTCAAATCATCACTGTCTCTTTGTTGTGTGTGATGCTGTTCACTGGTATATTTCACATTAGTGAATCTTGCTCTGTAGTTTATCATCAGTAGTTTTTGTATGAAACTCCAAACCAGCTTCTCCTCAGCATAAGACTTATGGCACTTTAATGAATGAGCAGTTAACTGAAGAACTTCTACAATTTTCAGTTTATTTTTGTTTTTGTCGAGATGAAGTCTTTGAAATAGTTGCTCTATTTTTTCTCTCTCAGTCTTTTCCTGTATGTGTTGATCTGGACTGACTCCTGCTGGTCCATCGTCCTTTTCTCTCTGTTGTATAGAAAATAAAATAATACTATTTTACTATGACGTTTTGCTCATTGTTAAATATAATATCAACAGTGTGTGACACCTTATACATTTTCATGGAATTTGCTTGGAAATATCTCATAACTTAAATAAAAACCAGAAAAGCCATTTGCAAACTGATGGTGTCAGTGTTTCTTTGAGAAGAAAAAAAAAAAACTATGGCCAAATTGAAGAGAATTCTGTCTTTTAAGGACATGGAAACCATGATTCATGTTTTTATTTGATCCAGATTGGATTATTGCAACTCGTTATACTTAGGGTTTTCTAAGAATCTGCTCTCACAGCTGCAGCTGGTACAAAATGCCACAGCTAGACTGTTGACTGGCACAAGGAAGTGGTCCAGCATTTCTCCAGTGCTGGCTTCACTCCATTGGCCTCCTGTTGATTTTTGAGTCCAATATAAAAGTTTTGATATTGTTTTTTAAAGGTTTGCCTTGTTACAGAAAACATTTCATGTCTGTTACAGCAGCACTGTGTTGCTAGACCTCTAAGATCATCACAGAGTCTGCTTTTACATGTTCCCAGATCACAGCTGAAAACCGAAGGTGATCGAGCTTTCTCTGTGGCAGCCCCACATCTTTGGAATAGTTTCCATAGCTTTGGGACATTGATCAGTAATGGATATTGTATATACTGTGTCTGTTTGAGTAATTTTTAGACTTGAAAAGCAACTGGTGTTGCTGTATAACTGCTATATAAATAAATGTTGATTGATTGATTGATTGATGGTTGTTGATTGGTCATGTGCTGGTCATGAGCTGGTTTAAGCTGGTCCTAAAAACCATCTTAAACCAGCTCATTACCAGCTTAAACCAGCAGCCATGCTTCAAAACATACCTAACTAGCATATGCTGTTTTTTTTTCAACAGGGATATGAGCTGTAAGTTTCACACTGACATGTTGCAAGCTTAATTTAACATCACGACTGACAAATGTATGGAATATTCTGAGTCAGATATGCAAAATTATTATATTTTGACGTCATTACAGGGAAATAACCTAATTTATTAATGAATTCATGTAAACGCAGCTTACTTGCATTGTCTGATGTGCATGTAAATTGGTAAAACTGGTTAGTAATCTGATATTTGTGAGTCATCAGCTTACTGGTGTGCATGTAAATGTGCTCATTATTACCTGTAATCAAAAGCTTCAGGTAAACTGTTCGGAGTGATTTCTGGCTTGTCAACAAATCAGTCTTTTGAACCAGTTCTTTTTAGTGAACTAGATATCAGTTTACCAAACTGGACTGAATTGTCTAAAACAGTTCTACATGCGTGAACTGTGTAATTGAATGAAAGGGCAAAATGAAAGTATTTATGGTTTCTCTTTGTTTATGTAAAAAGGTAAACTGAAGAAGACTAGTTTTTCACTTTATATGCTCTAGACATGTAAAACATTTAAGTTTCAAATCATTATTGTTTGCTTTAATTATATAATTACGTACCATTACGTCATTGCGTGATTATGTACAATCCCAATTCCAGAGTTGGGACGTTTCGTGAAATGCCATAAAATTAAGAATATGTTACCTGTTCATTCTCTTTAACCTTTATTTAATTGACTAAAGTACAAAGAGAAATTTTCCAATGTTTTCAGTGGCCAGCTTTTTTGTAAATATAACCAAATTTTGATTTTCATGGCTGCAACACACTCCAAAAAAATTGGGATAGAAGCATGTTTAACATTGTTCATTGTTTGGGAATTGAGGCTACTAATACTTCAAGTTTTGCAAGCAAAATTGTTGTCCAATCTGATTTGATAACAGACTTCAGATGCTCAACAGTCTGTGATCGATGTTGTCTGATTTTCCTTTTCATGACTGGTCATACATTTTCAATAGGAGACAGATTTGGACTGCAGGCAGGCCAGTCTAGCACATTCAGTCTGTGTCTATGAAACCACGCTGTTGTAGCACATGTAGAATGAGACCTGGCATTGTCTAAAGGCCGGGACACACCAAGCCAACAGTTAGTCGTTGGTCAACGTCAGGCCGATGGCAAGCGACAGTGGGGCTAGTTTGTTTGGTGTGTTCCACTCATGTCGGTGGCAGTTTGCCAAATTCAACAAGTTGAATCTGCGTTTGGGCCGTCTGGACCATCGGCGAGAGCGAGAACTCTGATTGGATGTTCAGAATGAGTCAGTGCCTGAGAATTAAAGCGAAAGTGATGAAAACAACCACATAAATGAAGGTGTTACAAACAGAAGGATGTTTAAATGTTATGTGATCTTTCCTAATCATTCCAGTACGCGAATGTTTTCATAACAACATGAGCCACTTAAAATTATTAAAGTTATCAACATTACTGATATTCAAAATAATAAGCAAGCACTGCTTTGTTTACATTTCGTATATCTGCATTTATCTCGTACATCTTTGGGTTTCTCCTTTTGAATGACGAATAAATGCTATTGATAGCCAAATCAGCCAAAATGGTGCTATGCTGATTTGGAGAGACACAGAGGAGAGGAATTGTTGAATAAAGTCATTATTTTTGTTTTCTTCATGTACAAAAAGTATTCTCGTCGCTTCATAACGTTACAGTTGAATCACTGATGACAGATGGAGTATTCTGACGATGCTTTTCATACTTTCCTGGACCTTAACACTGTTATTTATTTGGCAGTCTATGGGACAGTCTCAAGCCTAATTCCAAAATATCTTAAATTGTGTTCCGAAGACGAACAAAGCTTTTACGGGTTTGGAACGACATGGGGGTAAGTGATTAATGACAAAATTTTCATTTTGGGTGGAGTATCCCTTTAATAACCATGGACTTCCCATGAAAGACATCATCTTGACGGCAGTATATGTTTCTGTAGAATCCCAATACAAGCCTCCATTTCAATGGTACCTTCGCACATATTCTAGTCAGCAATGCCGTTTGCTCTGCTGCACCCGCATACCATGACAGTTTGCGTTTGCATCTGTTGCTGATGAAAGTCTGGATGGTACCTTCGGTCTTTGGTACTGAGAACTTGACGTCCATTTTTCCCAGAAACAAGCTGAAAGCTGACACATATGTGACCCTAAACCACAAAACCAGTCTAAAGTCGCTGGGGTGTATTTGTAGCAATAGCCAAAAAAACATTGTATGGGTCAAAATTATCGATCTTTCATGCCAAAAATCATTAGGATATTAAGTAAAGATCATGTTCCATGAAGATATTTTGTAAATTTCCTACAATAAATATATAAAAAATTAATTTTTGACTAGTAATATGCTTTGCTAAGAATTCATTTCATAACAGTTAGTCGACTATTAGGAGGCAGCCCTAATTTTAAGAAGGGTTTGGCTGCAGACTTGCCCTCTTAGACACTTGCACTTCCGCTAGTGACGTCACTAGCAGTCTTTATTTATTTTTCATTTTATTTTATTTATTGATTACTTATTGTTTGAAAAACAGTAGTTTTACAACAGTAGCCAGGTAGTGAAGACAAAAAAAAATGAAAATAAATTATGAAGTAACTTGCAATCTTCACTTGCACTCTCCGCTACCTGCGATGTCAGTTACAATTGACACAAATCGTGTATGTGACAATGGAGGCAAGACGCTGTGGTGGTGATTAAATTATTAAATCTAATTTAGTACTATATCGTACAGGGTCCTGCAAGAAAAGACAAGACCCGCAAATCTGTGGCCACAGAACTGCGGAATATGAATGCAGTGCGCAAAGTCTCTCGTTAAGCGTTTTCCTCCTGTAGAAAAACATAAACATTAAGATACATTAAGTGCAATTAAAAGATCAAATTCAATATATAGTTATTATTTAATGTACTAAAAGGCAAGCAGATGGCCATGAACACAATGCGCAAACTTTCATTTGTCCTCCCATACAGCAAAACGCTTAATGTGGCATAATAATGGCCTAAGATGATAAAGACAATTCAGTAGCCTATATGTCTTGTTGTTGACTCAAAGTATATACAGACCAGCAAATATTAACATACATTATGAAATGCATTAAGTGATATTAAAAGTATCAACTCCATACAGGCAAGCAGACGAGCCCATAACGCAATACTTTAAATTGCACGTTAAACATTTTTCTTCCATAGAAAATCATTATAAATAAAACACATAATGTAGCTTATTGGACAAAGTCAATGATATAAAAGAGCTGTAGACAGTTTATTCTATATGGAAAAATGCTTAATGCAAAACTTTGCGTGTTGATTTTATTCTGGGCTCACCTGCTTGCCTGTACATATTAGTTATGTATTTTAATAATGAAGAGGAGCGTATTGAGTTTGGTCTTTATCATCTTAGTCCATTATGCCACATTCTGCAGAATGGGAGGAAAATACTATATACATATTCATTAAATTAATAAACTGTATGTTGAATTTGATATTTTAATAGGATCTTAATACATTAAGCCATTTAAGTGATTATGTTTTTCTACTGGAGGAAAAGGCTTAACGAGAGACTTTGCACATCGCGTTCATATTCTGCTGTTCTGTGGCCACAGATTTGCGGGACTTGCCTTTTTCTCCTACAGATGACTTCCAGAACCCTGGCCTGTAACCTACGGTATGGTACTAAATTCGTTTTAATCGTTTAAGCATCACAGTGTCTTGTCTCCATTGGCAACATGCACGATTTGTGTCGACTGCAAGTGACGTCAGCGGAGAGTGCAAGTGAAGATTGCAAGTGACTTCTTGTCTTCACCACCTGGCTGCACACCTGGTTGTGAAATGTTAAGAGATTCAAACAAAAAAGAATAAATAAATAGAACAAAATAAAAAATAAAGACTGCAAGTGACGTCACTAGTTGAAGCGCAGTCTGCAAGTCTGAGACTGCAAGCGTCTGCAGCCAGACCCTCTTGCTTATTTTTGATTTGTTTGACACTTTTGTCATTAAATTTGACACAAAGTTTGCCAGCAGCCATATCACCCTGCAGCCCAAGACGGGTCCCCCACTGAAGGTAAGCAGGGTTGAGTCTGGTCAGTACCTGGATGACCTCCTGAGAAAACTAGGTTGCTGCTGGAAGAGGTGCTAGTGAGGCCAGTAGGGGGTGCTCACCCTGTGGTCTGTGTGGGTCCTAGCGCCCCAGTGTAGTGATGGGGACACTATACTGATAAAAAGCACCGTCCTTCAGATGAGAAGTTAAACCGAGGTCCTGACTCTCTGTGGTCATTAAAAATCCCAGGATGTCTTTCGAAAAGAGTAGAGGCATCCTGGCCAAATTCGCCCATTGGCTTTTAACCATCATGGCCTCCTAACAATCCCCATACGCTGATTGGCTTCATCACTCTGTCTCCTCTCCACCAATAAGCTGAAGTGTGGTGGGCTTTCTGGTGCACTATGGCTGCCGTCGCATCATCCAGGTGGATGCTGCACACTGGTGGTGGACAAGGAGATACCCCCTCACAATATAGAGAGTGTTGAGTGCTTAGAAAAGTGCTATATAAATGTAATAAATTATTATTATTATTACAAACTGATGAGACATGATCCAACTTCGCTTGCAAAGACTGAAATGCTTCTTTTATACCCAAACATGATATCCTTACCTATTTCCATTTCACCTACTTACTGTGAACTGTTTCAAAACTTTGGGATTAGGATATTCTGTAACCTTTTTACTTTTATTGTGCCACTGTCCCAACTTTTTTGGAGTGTGTTGTAGCCATGAAAAGAAAAATTTGGTTATATTTACAAAATAAAATTAAAAGTTGGCCACTGAAAACATTGGAAATTTTTCTTAAAGCTGCAGTCCTTAAGTTTAGCCTCTTTGTCGCCATCTCTGTTTGAAAACCTGCAATTGCAGCTGTTTGCGGAATTATCTCCCTTGCGTGGGTTGTGCGCCGGCGCAGCTCCAGTGCGGATGAATCTAATGTTTTGAGGAGTATGTGTGGTTGGTAGTCACTCACTGCACCATACAGTAGATACTGTACTGTCATCTGAACAAGTAACAAGTCTGCCACGTTTGTTCTGACCAACTGAGGAAAAAAGCATCACAATAAATCGTGCTACCAGTGGTGATTTAATCTTAAGATCGGTTAGCTCATATCACATCAAACCATGCAAATTATTATTATTGTTATACTTTATTCTTAAATTATTAATGTTAACAACATCAGCATTGCCTGTAGTGTGTATATTTCAGTTTCTATACAGTCTAATCTCTAATTGTCATACCATTCATATTTCATATTAAGACATTCTTTTAACCCACATTAGCAAATAAGCTAATTATGCTCCCTTCGAACTGGTTGTCTTTAAAATACAGATATTGTGTAATCCCAGGCTTTGTAATCAGAAGCACATTTAAAACTGGAATATAATTTAATTTCATTCACATGTGTTTCATAAAAAAACACAATCCGCCATCTGAATGATAAATTTTATTATTCTAGCTGCTGTGAGAAAAGGCTGTAAACGATCCTCCACCTGCAGGATCCTCATATGCGTAGCCTAGTAGCCGGGACAACTTCTTTATGTCTTCTTTACGTGACATAATGACACAGTAGCATGCTCAAATTTCCTGCGAAAACCTACCTGTACCACTCAAATTAGAAAACATTATTATAAGATAACTGTTGTGAATCGGGCCTAAGTAAGGCGATAGTTCTGAAAACTGGCTGGTTATGCACTTGCTCAAATACTGATTTCAGATAAATTGTAACCAAAAAAAAAAAAGTAACAGACTGCAGCTTTAAATAAGATTCAATTGATTTTCTCTTAATAAAGGGTAAAGAAAGAATAAATAGATAACATATTTTTGATTTTATGGCATTTCATGAATCTTCCAAACTTTTTTGGAATTGGGGTTGTAAACAAACCAATGAATCCAAGAAAATAACCAGTTTGTGGAAAAGAATTGAATTTCCCCGTTCTGCTGAGACTCTGGATTACAGGTAATAATGTTGTAAATAACATTCAGTTTCTTGCACAGACTGATCGTTTCACAAGACCTCAATATATCATCAGGAGCCACGGGTAATAATTTTGTGTCACCTGATATGCTTTTCTTATTCTCAGAAGCAGGCAGCTGCTGACTTGCATTGTATGAATCTCCAAGGACCTTGGTTTCTGCTAAAAAATCTTCTTTGCTGTTCTAATCTAGAAAAAAGTCACCTACATCTTGGATGGCCTGAGGATGAGAAAATTAACAGCAACATTTTATTTTTGGGTGAACTATACCTTAAACGACCAATTCGCAGATAGTGTGTTGAAAAAATGTATGACACATTAATCTCATGTGCCCATTTGAGATAAGCAAAATCTGCACAGAAATAATACAGATCAGTGGTGATCACTGCAAAATGCATGCCAGTTAGCAATATGTCCAGTTGTCATTCAACTAGCTGTTTATGTTTGTCAAAAATCTCTTGCGGCGCCGTGGCTGCCATGCCAGGCTGCGCAGTCAAGTGCAGGTTAGCCACGGAGCATAAGTTACTATGGTGAACACAGCTAAAAGTTGATCCACTTTCATGCCTAAAACCTGATTGTTATTGAAACATGTTATTATGGTTAGTTTAATTGTTATTATTTTGTACTTAACTAAATACTACTTTTCTGTAATTAAATTTGGTTGTAGTGCTGTTGAATTTTCTGAACTATTGAGCATCCTGTTTCTTTCCATATTTGTAATTATTTTTGTTTGTTTTGTTTTTAAAAAAATTTTCTTGTGTGACTCCTGCTCAACTCTCCTTACTCACTTCAAGTGGGATTCAAACCAATTTTTCCAGCACTGAAGGCACACGCGATAACATACTTACTCCCAACCTTAGACCGGAAGTAATGTAACTACATTGAACAAAATTATAAATGCAACACTTTTGTTTTTGCCCCCATTTTTCATGAGCTGAATTCAAAGATCTAAGACTTTTTCTATGTACACAAAAGGCCTATTTCTCTCAAATATTGTTCACAAATCTGTCTAAATCTGTGTTAGTGAGCACTTCTCCTTTGCAGAGATAATCCATCCACCTTACAGGTGTGGCATATCAAGATTCCAATTATAAAGCATGATTATTGCACAGGTGTGCCTTAGGCTGGCCACAATAAAAGGCCACTCTAAAATGTGCAGTTTTATCACACAGCACAATGCCACAGATGTCTCAAATTTTGAGGGAGCGTGCAATTGGCATGCTGACTGCAGGATGTCCACCAGAGCTGTTACCCGTGAATTGAATGTTCATTTCTCTACCATAAGCCGTTTACTTCGCACAGCCATTGAAGAGGAGTGGAACAACATTCCACAGGCCACAATCAACAATCTGATCAACTCTATGCGAAGGAGATGTGTTGCACTGCTTAAGGCAAATGATGGTCACACCAGATACGGACTGTTTTTCGTACCCCCCCCCCCCCCCCACCCAGACCCCCCAATACAGTAAAACTCCCCATTTTAGAGTGGCCTTTTATTGTGGCCAGCCTAAAGCAAACCTGTGCATTAATCATGCTGTCTAATCAGCATCTTGATATGCCACACTTGTGAGGTGGATGGACTATCTCGGCAAAGGAGAAGTGCTCACTAACACAGATTTAGATAGATTTGTGAACAATATTTGAGAGAAATATGCCTTTTTTGTACATAGAAAAAGTCTTAGATCTTTGAGTTCAGCTCATGAAAAATGGGGGCAAAAACAAAAGTGTTGCATTTATAATTTTGTTCAGTGTATTATGAAACAGGGTCACATTAAAAGCACACACTTAGATTGCACAAGCTGTCACACCAATCTGCTGTCTTACCTTCACTGCTGATTGTGCCCGTGATGGGCTTTTCTGTTTTGATCCATTATTTTCTGCTCCTGCTCCTGCCCAAAGTCCTCCCAGTATTCCACTAATTACTTCTGCTGCTACTCCCGCACCTGCTGATCCTGCTGCTGCTGCCAGTCCTACTGCTCCAGAAGCTGCTGATCCTGTTGCTTCAGATGCTGCTGTACCCGATGCTCCTGGTCCTGATGCTGCTGATCCTGTTCCCGTTGCTCCAGATGCTGCTGGACCCGATTCTGCTGGTCCAGATGGTGCCGGGCCTGAAGGTCCTGATCCAGATGCTCTTGGTCCTGAAGGTCCTGGTCCAGATGATGGTGGACCTGACACTGCTGATCCAGATGCTCCTGATCCTGAAGGTCCTGGTCCAGATGATGCTGTATCTGATACTGCTGCTCCAGATGCTCCTGAAGGTCCTGGTCCAGATGATGCTGTATCTGATACTGCTGCTCCAGATGCTCCTGAAGGTCCTGGTCCAGATGATGCTGTATCTGATACTGCTGCTCCAGATGCTCCTGAAGGTCCTGGTCCAGATGATGGTGGACCTGATACTGCTGCTCCAGATGCTCCTGGTCCTGAAGGTCCTGGTCCAGATGATGGTGGACCTGACACTGCTGGTCCAGATGCTCCTGATCCTGAAGGTCCTGTTACAGATGATGCTGTATCTGATACTGCTGCTCCAGATGCTGCTGATCCTGAAGGTCCTGTTCCAGATGATGCTGGACCTGATACTGCTGCTCCAGATGCTCCTGGTCCTGAAGGTCCTGGTTTAGATGATGGTGGACCTGACACTGCTGGTCCAGATGCTCCTGGTCCTGAAGGTCCTGTTCCAGATGATGCTGGACCTGATACTGCTGCTCCAGATGCTCCTGGTCCTGAAGGTCCTGGTCCAGATGATGGTGGACCTGATACTGCTGGTCCAGATGCTCCTGATCCTGAAGGTCCTGGTTTAGATGATGGTGGACCTGATACTGCTGCTCCAGATGCTCCTGGTCCTGAAGGTCCTGGTCCAGATGATGCTGAACCTGATACTGGTGCTCCAGATCCTGATCTAGATGCTCCTGTTCCAGATGATGGTGGACCTGATGCTGCTGCTCCAGATGCTCCTGGTCCTGAAGGTACTGGTTCAGATAATACTGGGCCTGATACTGCTGGCCAAGATACTTCTGATCCAGATGATGCTGGTCTAAATGCTCCTGGTCCAGATGATGCTTCTATTGCTTCTTCTTGCAATGCTTGATATAATACGGCTGCTGCTAATCCTGATCCTCCAGTTACTGTTGCTGCAGGTAATGATGCTTTTAATTTTTGCACTAGGTTTACCACCCATTGTATGGTTTCTATTACCCACTGTATTGTTTCTATTACCCACTGTATTGTTTCTATTGCCCACTGTAATTGTGTTCTTGCTACTGTTACTATTGCAGCTCCTGCCATTGCTCCAGTTACTGATGATCCTGTTAGTGACTGTGCTCCTAACAATGATTGCAATATTGCTGCTGTTGTTCCTGCAAAGCATCCTGCTGCTGCTGTAACTGCTACTGCTACTGTTCTTATTTTTGCCTCCCATAGTGATTGTAAAATGCCAATTCCAGCTGCTGCCCCTGCTGCTGCTCCTACTGCTACAGCAGCTATTGTTGATGTTACTGCATTACCTACAACTACTACAATTGTTACAACTGTCAGTGCTATTGTTATTTTTAGTGGTGATTGTAGAGTTGCCCTTTGTTCTCCTGCCGCTGCTTCTCCTGGCTCTGCAATAGAGGAGAACTGTCTTAAAATATGCTCATTAATATATATAAGATATTGATTTTATCCAATTATGATTAACATTTCTTACCCATGTTGCTTGATTTTAAATTGTCAGGATATAATGACTCAGATCTTCAAATTCACTTCAGACAGATTCACTCTTGTGAGGTTTACAGCTCCTTTTCTCCTCTTTTTTTCCTAAGCCATCTTCCCCTCCTTTAGAAAGACAATTTATACAATATATTTCATATTATATGTTATAAAATATATGCCAAAACTACTAGACTGCTGTAATTGCTCCATATTTATAATTATAATTTTTCTCCAATGTTTCTCTTGCTTCAGAATAATTTGGAGACTATTTTATTAACTAAAAATTATTTGAACTAAAAGAAAATTAGTTATACTGGTCTACCATCCACCTTAAATGAATATTCACTTTCTAATCTGTGTTAACTGCTCACTGTTGCGTCCCAATCTACTGTAATGTTAATGTTGAGGATTTCAATATTCATGTTGATAACCACAATAAAACAAATGCACCCCTTCTCCACCCCTCACGTCACAGCCCAGCGATTTAGACTGAATGTTTAGTACTCAGTCCTTAAAACTGTGTTATAGTGCTATGTCAAAAAACTAAGATAACTCTTAATAAGATCTTACTAAGATTAAAATCTTAATAATTTGAGAATAAAGTCAAAATTATGAGAAAGCTGTAGCAATATGAGATTAAAACTAATATTTTGAGAACAAAGCCATAGCATTATGAGATTAAAGTCACAGTATTTTGAGAATAAAATCAAAATTAAGAGAATAATGTCATTTAATTGCTTTTTATGCAATATGACATTAAATTCGTAATATTTTGAGAATAAAGTAAAAATTACAACAATAAAGTCATAGCAATTACGGGATTAAAGTTAAAATATAGTATATAAAAGTAGTATCTTGTGCATGCAGGCCCAGATTGGCCATCAGGGGCACCAGGAGAAATGTGGGATAATTAGCAGTAATCGTACCATGTGTCATCTTACTAGAAAGGACATTCCAAAATTACAGGCTTATTGAACTTAAATAAAAAAAAAAGTAAATTTCATCACAGCATTTCATAATGTAAGTCAGTAGATTGTATGGCCCCAATGTACCTTTATGCACTCCTGACAGCGTCTAGGCATGATTCTGATGAGATGGCGGATGGAGTCCTGGGGAATTTGCTGCCAAACTTGGATCTACTTGCTACTTGGTGCCTTTGGAAGGTCCAGGGGTTCTCAACTGGATTCAGATCTAAGGAATGTAAGGGCCAGTCAATAGCATCAATGCCTTCTTCATCCAGAAACTGCCTACAAAGTCTGACCACATGAGGCTGGGTATTGTTATGCACATAGGAGGAACCCTTTGCAGAGTGGCCGTTACACCTCGGGTGTGCATTATTTTTCTAATAATTCAACGGCCCGAAGTCAATTATTCCGCTTAACCTATGGTTACCACACCTCGAGACATAATATATTTAAAGGGATTCGTCTGGTTTTTGTAATTAATCGCTACTGTGAGTAGGATTATTTCTTCCGCATCTCATCCAACGCCTCTTTTGCTGGTTTCAAAATGTCAATTTTAAAGCTGGTAATGGAGGCTTGAGCCATTGATAGCATTCTAATGAATTAATAAATTAAGAAATAAAAAAAAAAACAAAAAAAAAAAAAAAAAAAAAAAAAAAAAAAACATCTTTTAATAATTATTCCACCTCTCCTCCCTCAACCCTCAGCAGTGTTCTGCAGCAGCGTCTCTAAACAGCGCGGTTATTACCTCGCTAGTGGGTAATGTCATGTGTATTTACTTTTGGAAAATCGTCTGTCGTGTTGTTGTTTTCGTTAGTCCCGTAATTTCCGTTATTACAGTTAACTATGCGAAGTGATATGGAACTGTAATGCGGTCAGGAGAGCTGCCTGGAACTACACTCGCTGTACGTTTCCCAGAAAATAATTGCACACCTCAGAACATTTATCAGCCAATCAGATTCAAGCATTCAATGGCCCCGTAGTATAAATATCAGTGATTATGTGTGATTTAGTAGCAAATTAAAGAAAAGTTTGTGACTTCTCTTACTTCATACACACATACACTAACACACAAAAAAAAAGAGTAAAATTTTGACAAAATCTGATTTCTTGATGAATTGATATTTTATAATTGTGGTTTTATAATTTCTAAAAGTAGAAATTTATAACTAATAAGCCAATAAGTGTTCATAATTGCGATTTGATGTATTTTTTTATTTTTATTTTTTATTTTACATAAGTGTTTGTTTACCACAAAGTATATTTTGGTCATCCCATTAAAAAAAAAAAAAAAAAAAAAAAACATTCAAACTGAATCATTTTAGAGCTTTAAAGTGCTGGGAATAGTTTCAATGCTTGAAAGTCATTGAAAAGTGCTTGAATTTCTCCCTCAAAAGGTTGTACAAACCCTGAAATGCATGATGTAATACATTCGACTATTTCTACCACAACACATTGGTTACAGTGAGCCTTACCGCTTCTGGTTTCCTGACGCATGTCAGCACTGTTTATAACAGATTTCTGTGCAGAATTTGAATGCTTCTCAGTAAATCTCGCAGCAACCTTACCATTGTGCGGGGAATGTAAACGCTTCTCACTGGATCTCGCAGCAATGTTGCATCTGTTTAAAAACGGTGTTGCGAAATCAAGTATGGCTCCGAGTAAAGCAGTTCTGAGCTGATAAACGGGCCGCGCTGCGCAGCTGGAACGTAGCACGGTTTAGTTTCGGTTTCCTTTCGCTTGCTGTTTGATGTTTCTTAAATGCAACAGAAATGGCAGAGCTTATGAGCTGGACACCGCGGGATAGATTGGCTCTATGACTCTCTCTCCTCTGTGTGGTGAGCGCACTGGTGCCGTTGTCCTGTGGCTGCCGTCGCATCATCAGGTGGATGCTGCACACTGGTGCTTGAGGAGAGACCCCCCATATGATTGTGAAGCGCTTATGTGTCCAGCAATACACAATGAATGCGCTACATAAATGCCTCATTCAGTCATTCATTCATATATATATATATATATATATATATATATATATATATATATATATATATATATATATATATATATATATATATATATATATATAGTACAGGTCAAAAGTTTGGAAACATTACTATTTTTTATGTTTTTGAAAGAAGTTTCTTCTGCTCATCAAGCCTGAATTTATTTTGATCAAAATATACAGAAAAAAAAATGTAATATTGTGATATATTATTACAATTTAAAATAATTGTTTTAAAATTTATAATACTTTAAATTATAATTTATTTCTCTGATGCAAAGCTGAATTTTTAGGATCATTATCACATGATCCTTTAGAAATCATTCTAATATGATGATTCATTATCAAAGTTGGAAACAGTTCTGCTGCTTAATAACATTTCATAACATTTTATAATACTTTTATGAAAAAAAAATAAAAAAAAAATAAAAATAAAAAATATATAAAAATTTTGTAATAACAATATACACTACTGGTCAGTAATTTGGGGTCAGTAATTTTTTTTTCTTTCTTTTTTTTTTAAATAAAATCAATACTTTTATTCAGCAAGGATGTGTTAAATTGATAAAAAGTGATAGTAAAGAAAATAAATTATTATAATTTTTTTTTTTTTAATAAATGCAGTTCTTTTTAACCTTTTATTCATCAAATATATTAGACAGCAGAACTGTTTCCAACACTCATAATAAATCAGAATATTAGAATGATTTCTAAATGATCATGTGATAGACTGGATGTTACATGTGACACTGAAGGCTGGAGTAATGATGCTGAAAATTCAGCTTTGCCTCACAGGAATAAATTATTTTTTTAAAGTATATTCAAATAGAAAACTATTATTTTAAGTTGTAATAATATTTCACAATATTACTGTTTTTTCTGCATTTTTGATCAAATAAATGTAGGCTTGATGAGCAGAAGAGACTTCTTTCAAAAACATTGAAAATAGTAATGTTTCCAAACTTTTGACCTGTACTGTATATAATTAATCTATTATGGATATTTTAGTTTACTGTATGTTGGAATAAAAGTGTCAATTCTGTAAAATTCTTCATAAAAGTACAGGTTTTTGAAAAAAGTATAATAAAACTAAGAAAATTATATCAAGGATTTATTTGTCTAAAATTTAAACTAATAAAACATAAAATTATCATCATCAGACAACATCCATTTATTTATTAAAATGGGAATAATTAAAAATAATTGAAGTTTTGTTCAGCAATACAAACACTTCTGTAATTATGCCAATTATAAGAACCATGTTCAGAAAGGTTTTTCAATTAATTTTTGATTTATCTCTATATGTGCTTTCAGTACAGCTACGTGTGTCTTTTAGACCTGTTAAAATACAATAAACATCGTTTTTTTTTTAATAGATTATAGATTTTTATAGACTACAAAGTGTAGCCTAATGCATAAACCGTTTTGTTACTCTGAAATGAGAATATATTATATAACAGCTAACTATTACCACTTGGATAGTACACTTTTCAATTAATTTGAGTATATTTTAGGTTTATAAAGGGTCTGGTTCTCACCTTATTGATGAACAGATTTTGTAGTTTTCGTGTAAAGCTTCAGATTCCTCCATCAAATTCTGCCTCTTTAATGTTCTGATACGTGCAGCAAAATGAAATGAAAATCGCTGTGCTGAACAAGTGATAAATTTGTTAGACAATTACCGAAAGCGCTTTACTTACTGTTTTTTTTTTTTCTGTCTTCTTCAAAGGTTCGACTGTAATGGCGTAAGCGTGCTCCTGATCGGAACTTAAGTGCAGTGTTTGAGTACGCGACCGTAGATGCGATTAAAACGCATTGCCATTACACCTGACATTATCACGCGTTTTAGATGCGTTTTTCTGACCACTTGCGTTCTTATTTTGACACTGACACGCCTCTTTTTTTCTTCACACTCAACTACATCAATTTCAGTTTCGGTGAATGTGAAATGGGGCAGGATGTCTGCAAAGCACTGTTGCCAACTCTCGCGAGACAAATAAGCAACCGCGGCTTCAAAAACAAGCCCACAACAAGCCCAGTATTTTTTAAAGATTTATAACAGGGGTAGTGAACGTCGGTCCTGGAGAGCCGGTGCCCTGCAGAGTTTTGCTTCCACCCTAATCAAACACACGTGAACAAGCTAATCAAGGTCTGAAGGGTTACCAGAAAGCTATATAATCATCTATATTATTGAATCTATTATTTATTACCAATAAATGAGCCTGCAACATATTAAACTGAAACCACTCTTTTATCTGAAAAGCAAAAACAGAAGCTATTTAATATAAATCAGTAAACTTCAACAAAAGTGGGAACAAAATTAATCTCCAATCCCCTGTGAGCAGAATAGGATTGTAGAGATGGAAAAGGAGAAAAACACAAGAGCTTCAAATGGAAGCTGTAACATAGCCACATATTTATAGCCCTCTAAAATATAGGTTATTCAGACCATATTTACTCATAGTATTAGTATAGGACTACTTGTTTTTTATTACAGCCCGTGATAATTAATACATTACAAAAAAGTTTGTTTAATTTCAATGAAATTATGTGTCATGATGCAACGGCCGTACTGCTCAAATAAGCAAAGTATGATGGTGATCATGTCCTAAAAGACATGATGAACATTATCATAACAATGTGATAAGCTGACAGGGACAGCATTGAATTAGTGGTAATACAGGGGTGTATAAGACCTAATCGAAACCACTGAGGCAAGGAGCTCAGATCATAACAGAGGCCGAGTAGGCGCTGCTTGCACTGACAGCACATGTGAGGCAAGCGATGACACATCAAGGTTATAAAACCTCGCAAAAGTGCTGGGTGACGACCAGCCTGCCGCCATGCAAATATCCTGAATAGATATGCCATTTGCCCAGGCCCACGTGGACGCCAGTCCACCGGTTGAGTGGGCCTCAACCCCGATAGGACATTCCACGCTCTTAGAGCTATAAGCCAAAGCAATTGTGTCGATGATCCAGTGTTACAGCCTTTGCTTGGACACAGGCAGGCCTTCTGTGCGCCCTCCAAAGCATACAACTAGCTGTTCCGAGAGCCTGAACTGTCTAGAGTGCTCTGTATAAATACGCACGTACAGGGCACATCAAAAGTGTATTAAGCAGCTCCAGCCCAGCCAGTGGAGAGAAAGCAGATAGTGTTCTGACTTGTGCTTTAAATGGAGTCGAAAGCACTTTAGGCACATAACCTTTCCTAGGCTTGAAGTTGAGTCTGCAATCACCTGGCCCTAACTCAATACACAAGTCGTCAATTGACAGCGCCTGCAGGTCCCCATCTCGCTTACACTCGCAGCACTGTCCCAGAAGCAGAAAAGGAAAAAAGCACCAGGCCCAGATTGTGTTACACCAGTCTGTCTAAAAATCCTGTGCTGACCAGCTGGCCCCCATGTTCACACAGATCCCCCCTCCTCAAATGTTGCCCTGGAGGTCCAATGGGCTGCAGAGTTTAGCTCCAACCCTGATCAAAGTCACCTGCCTGTGATTTTCTAATGATACCAAAGACACTGATTGGCATGCTCAGGTGTGTTTGACTAGGGTTAGAGCTAAACTCTGCAGGAAAGTGGATCTCGAGGTCCAGATTTGAGGATCCCTGACATAGATCTTCAACAGATCACTGGAGCTGTACGAAGTGCCTTCATGCTTCAAACGCTCCACCATCATCCCCATCCCTAAGAAATCCAAAATTACAGGACTAAATTACTACAGGCCTGTGGCTCTAACATCTGTGGTCATGAAGTCATTTGAAAAACTGGTGCTGGCCCACCTGAAGGACATTACTGGACCCTTACTAGATCCTCTTCAGTTTGCCTACAGAGCAAACAGGTCTGTGGAAGATGCAGTAAACATGGGACTGCATTATGCTTTGCAACATCTAGACAGACCAGGGACTTACGTGAGGATCCTGTTTGTGGACTTCAGCTCGGCCTTTAACACTATCATCCCAAACCCTTCTCCTGCCCAACCTAACTCAGCTCTCCGTGCCCACCTCCGTCTGTCAGTGGATCAACAGCTTCCTGACAGACAAGCAGCAGCTAGTGAGGCTGGGAAAATACACATCCAGCACCCGTATAATCAGCACTGGAGCTCCTAAGGGCTGCGTTCTCTCCCCACTGCTCTTCTCCCTGTACATCAAGGACTGCACATCTAAAGACCCCTCTGTCAAACTCCTGAAGTTTGCAGATGACACCACACTCATCAGCCTCATTCAGGATTGTGACGAGTCTGCTTACAGACAGGAGGTTAAAGAGCTGTCTGTCACGCTGTCAAGATAGTGGACTTCAGGAGAACCCCCCCCCACACACAAACACACCATCATGAACAGCACTGGGACTGCAGTGGAGTCATTCAGGTTCCTGGGCACCACAATCTCTCAGGACCTAAAGTGGGACATTCACATAGACTCCATTGCAAAAAAGGCCCAGCAGAGGTTGTACTTCCCTCGCCAGCTGAGGAAATTCAACCTGCCACAGGAGCTGCTGAAACAGTTCTACTCCGTCCTCTGCACTTCAGTAACTGACTGGTTCAGCTCAGCTACCAAATCTGACCTCAGAAGACTACAGAGGGTAGTCCGGACTGCTAAGCAAATCATTGGTACAACCTTCCCTTCTATTCAAGAACTGTACTTATCCAGAGTGAACAAAAGATCTAGCAAAATCACTCTGGACCCCTCACACCCAGCACACTTGCTCTTTGAACTGTTGCCGTCTGGTCGACGCTACAGAGCTCTGAGCACCAGAACGGCCAGACACAGGAACAGTTTCTTCCCTCATGCAATCCATCTCATGAACACTTGACAATAACTGTGGAACACACAACACTATTTATACACACATACACTTATTTATCTAACACACATACTCAGTCTACACTTCAAATTTGCACATAATATACCTGTACATACAAAACTGTCTATTGTAATATACCTGCACATACAAATGTCAATTTGTACATTGTTATTCCTTACTTACTTGTTCTATATTTTTTATTATTTTATTATCTATGTTTTTTGTTCTGTCACTGTCATTCTTTTGCACTACGGAAGCTTCTGTCACAAAAACAAATTCCTGGCAATAAAGCTCATTCTGATTCTAATTCTGATTCTGATGACCCGAAGGCTGGTTGCCGTCGCATACGGCTCCCCAGCCCCTGCTCAATGCGTCTGTTGTAACAGTCTTTCTCCTGATCACTTGGCCAATGAGAACACCCCGGCGATACAGAGTCATATCACGCCAAGGGGTCAGTGCATCCCAACAGTTGCGCTCTGTGGCACCCGGCCCTTTAGCCAGAGCTGAAGCGGTTGAATATGTAGGAGCCCTAGTTTGTAGGGCTGTCAAAAAAACAAAACGAATCGAATTTCGAATGTTTGTTGAATTTAAAAAAAAAGGTACCATTCATTCAGACGGCTTCTGGCCAGCTTGGCAGGAGGTGCCCACTTCAAACAGAGCTCATCAACTGCCTTGGACAGGACGCTAAGGAGCTTGACATCCCTATGATGGAGGTCTCCCCCCGTCGCTGCTGTGGGGAGCAATGTAATCCAGAGAGCTGTTAGACCACTCCTTTCTCGCAGACACTGCCAATAAAATGGCATCATCCTTCTCTTCAGCACCCTCTATGGCACTGAAGGACACCACATCTTGAGCGATGGGGGAGGGGCGGAGAACAGCGGCCATTAAGTGCACTGGAAGGGGACCTGCAGCAGGGGGGTGAGGAGTGCGTGGGCACTGAGCCAGCGAGGGCTCATTACCTGACCCTCGCATCAACATCAAAAGCTTGCTGCACTTTCCTCCTTGGCTCGAAAGAGGCTGCCGAGGAAGAGCGTGGCAGGGCTAGTAGGGTGAGTTCATTGCCTTGGACAATGGCCACACAGAGCTTGAATGTCCGGAGGCACATATCTCCGCAGTAGGGGCAGTCCGACCCCCCAAGTGAGACCCAGGCAGAAGACACATGACTTGTGGTCATCAGAAAATCAAATAATGAAAAATATCCTTAACCCACCAAAACCCAGCAGGGGAAGAGAAGGTGTATCCGCTGCAGCGTGTAGATCATGGTGAGTAGTCTTGTTGATAGGTTTCTTGCTTCTCGTAGAAGGTTGGCTGAAGAAAAAGATTCTGAATGGATGACGTACAAGCACTGCTTTATATAGAGTGGGAGCCCCTCATATTTCACGCACTTGAATGCCATTGACCAGTTTCACTGGCATGATTCAATAAGGCATTAGTAGTATTTGGAGGAAAGGGTAATTCCCATAGCAATGTAGAGTGACCGAATCGAAAGGGAACAGATGAGACTCTGAGCGCATCACACGAGTGTGTGAAGAGAAACAGAGAGAGATGAAAATAAATTCATTAATTACGCTGGGTCCGTGTACATTTTGATAGTTTGTTTTAAATTTAAAATGAAATAAACAGAAACGAGAAAACTGTAATTTTTTCGTTTTTTCAAACAGATTTAGGTTTTTTGGTTCATGGGTAGAAAACGGATAAACGACTTCAAAATTTGTGTTCCCTTTGTGTGCGGTCATAACACGTCCCTTTCAGATGATTGGTCAACCAAATCTGAGCCTGTGACTTCATCCTCAGTTCATTCAACAAAATAATAGTCCTCTGCTGCTGTATGGGGCAGGTCCTAGTTCGGGCTTTCTTCTCTGCAGCCTAATGCATTTCGCAGAAATATTTATTTCAGAAATTTGAATCAGCACCCAGCCTGTTTTAATCAAATCAAATCAAAGTTTATTTATAGAGCACTTTTTTAAAACAACCATTGTTCACCAAAGTACTGTACAAGCATAATCAAAATAAAACAATGTTACAAACAGAAAAAAATAACAGTTATTAATACTAACAAAATACATAAAGCAGCTCTCATACTGAGTTAAATGCCAAAGTATAAAAATAAGTATTAAGACTGGATTTAAAAACAGTAAGTGTCTGGGACTGTCTAACATATAGGGGCAAGTTATTCCAAAGCCTTGGGGCTGCGACAGCAAAAGCCCGGTCACCCCTGCTTTTCAGCCTTAAATCTGTATGGTGAAGCTGTGCTAGACAGCACAGAATGGATGAGAAAAACAGATAAAAAAAATAGACGTAGGTGGGTCCCCCAGATATATTTTGGTAAAAAATAATGATGACAAGTCTGATTAAGCCAGAGGGCGCAAAGTGAGGGAGCATTCACAATTTATTTTATTTTATTAATTATTTAATTTATTTTTATTTTTATTTATTTTTTGGGGGAAGGGGCTACTTTGAAAAGAAAATAACCTGAAAAAATAACCAAACCATTTAGATAGGCTAAGTCACGTATAAGTGGATAAATATTTATACTAATATTTATATAATGTTTATACTAATGGATAAATACATAAATATAATTGCAGTATATAACAGAGGCATAGCTATAAACAAGCCAAAATAAAGCGAAACTGAAGGTAAAGTTGGGCTCATATCCCAGACGTCACGCTGAGGCGCTCTTTTTCACGAGCGTCACGGGATACTTCTGCCCTCTTCTGGTCAGAGTAGACGTGCTTCTGACCCTCTAAGGTGGTTTTCATGGATGTAAAAGTAGGCTACTCAAAATTAAACTCAAGTGAAAGTACAGATACTCAATGAAATTTTTATTAAACTAAAAGTAGGCAAAAAATATACTTGAGTCCGGTGGATTTAGCTATTTGGGGGCTCTAAGCAAATTCCAGATATGGGCCCCAACACAATAGGTTTGTGCTCTTTTACGCCTAACCCTTATTTTGCTCTCTCTCTCTCTCTCTCTCTCTCTCTCTCTCTCTCTCTCTCTCTCTCTCTCTCTCTCTCTCTCTCTCTCTCTCATAGGTTAGTTTATTTACCCCTTAACAATTAAGTATATAGGTAATTTAAGCACAACTTAGGTTACCTTATTTTTCGGATCACAAATGAAGACATTATTAAAAACAATGCTTGCACTTGTCCATTTAATGAATTGTACAATGTGAATTGTTCTTTTTACAAAAAAGTTTCAAATATCATAAAATTATCCCATGCAACTCATTCCGTATTCCAAGTGTTCTTAAGGTATACGGTAGGGTTTGCTGAGAAACAAACCAAAAATGTCATCTATTATTGAGCAAAAATCTCCAGTCATCACTTCGTGCATTAGAATGAGTGCGCACTAGTTTGCGCCGGCATGCCTAGGGAAAGCACGCAAGAGAGTTATTTTGAACATCAAGACAAATAAAATCATCAAAAAAATGAGGCGTTTTGTATGGTAAGTGAACCTTTGACGCTCTCCATAACACAAATACACACACTGTGTAAATATGTTTCACCAATATCAGACGGGCCCCCTGATTCCCCGGCTCCCTAAGCGGATGCTTACCTCGCTTATTGGTTAAATTCGCCCCTGACTTAAAGGGATACTCCATTGCAAAATTTTACGGTGGAGTAACTCTTAAGCAAAAGTAAAAAAAAAAAAAGTACAAGTTTAAACTGTAGGCTACTTGAGTTTAAAAAAAATAAAATAAAATAAAATAAAAAAAACAAGTGCAGCAAAGTGGAACACAAAAAAATACAGCTCTTAAAGGGATTCCCCATCCTTATATCCTCATGCCATCCCATATGTATATGACGTTCTTTATTCAGATTAACACAAACTAAGTTTTAGAAAAAAATAAAACATATCTCTGCATATAATGCAATTGTGTAGGTCGTCCAAAGATAATGCTTAAAAAACTACTCAACTATTCAATTCAATTCAATTTTATTTGTATAGTGCTTTTGATGATACAAATTGCTTTACAGAAAATGTTTAAATTTCTACATTATATATAGGAGTAGGTTATTAGTGGTGACTATGGCAGAAATGTACATTAAAAATCATGCAGTTGTTTACAAATAACGTTATCAAACAGACAGACAGACACTATTAACTGCCATGATTATATGTTGCGATTAAACTTTTAATTACACAGCAAAAACGACAGTGATCGATACAAACCCTGTTGGTGAATCCATAGTAATCAGTCTTCTTAAGTGAAATAAGTAAGAAAAAATCCTAATACTAATATAACTATAACTTCTGTTTTAACTTCTGTTTACCATATTTAATGTGCATGAATGTAAAAAGTACAGTTTTTCTTCAGAAATCTAATCAAGTAAAAGTACATGTAGTTAGTTGAATAAAGTACAAATACCCCAAAATCAAGTATAGTAATCAAGTAAAATTACGCTAGTATTTTACATCCCTGGTTATTTCTGCACTGTTCTGGTAAAAAAGTAGACATATTAGTAAAATATTGCTATATGGTTTGACACACTTTGTGTTTTATTTACTCATTTATGAATTTGTTAAATCTAAATAATTTACCGGTGAATCTCAAAGAAACCATGATGTATGTTGGTTCTATTTCAACCTAATAAATGAAGATCTTCATATGGTGAAGTTATTACTGTGAGATGTGCGAGATTACCGGTGTCATCTGCTTCTAGTTATTTTTAACCATAAGAAAGAGCTTGTTAAGCTGCATGATATTGCAAACTGATTGTTGTTGTATTACTTTATGTATTATCATGCACTTATTTAATACTGCACTTATTCATAGAAAATATAATATTTATGCATTGCAAAATAAGGCGAATATTATTTAATTTAAAAATAATATGAGACAATTATATATGATTCAAATAGCAAAATTATTTTTAGATAGCAGTATTTGTTTGCTTCACTTTCTTTATTCAAAATATATGATTTTTCTTCATGAGATTCACCAATAAACCATCAGTATTAATCTGTCAGAGCAGGTAATATTTTAAAACTGCAACATGAAGAAGATTAATCAAAATCTGACTTGAATTTAAATAGATTTTTTAATTCTAACTGGTGACGGCCAAAGCGTAGATGTCAGACAATATGTCCCAGAAAACCCCAAGTCTTCATTACAGGAACAGAAACGCAGTAGGGATCTTATTTGTTTACGTGTGTGTGGTCCGTCTGGTGAGGCAGCAAAGCAGCTTGGCCTGCAGAATGAGAATGAGCAGATCAGTTTAATTCACAGACAGACTGATTATCTGCAGCAGGTCAAATGAATGAATGCTTCTCTACAGGGACGGACACGGGACAGACGGACTGCTCACACATGATCCTGCTGAGATATTTAAAGAGTTTTGAAAGACAACTGTCAAGAACATAAACGTAAATTCTAAGAGAATTCATTGTAAACTCACACTTTTGTTTGTTAAATTTGACTTTTAGTATCTTCTTTATACAAAAAAAAAAAAAAAATATCACTACAGTTATATAATGCAGATTAACACTTATTTATCATTAGTATGTCCTTCACATCCAGAAAGAATCATTTAATTTCTATCTTAGGCATTAGATATGAGCACTAGTACTACTGATGACTGAGTTAACAAACAGCACAGAATCTGTTCAATAGTAACAGTGTGTTTTATTGGCAGTACTGAAGGATCAGACCTCGCTGTGATCTGTTTGTTATGTTTGTGTCTCTGATAAACAGATTGCTGTAACAGGCAGCGTTGAGTGTCAAAATAATCCTTCAGGACATGTCTGAGGATTGTATGCACCTGAGAAAGACACGATACACCTGCTGCCCAACAGATCTGACCTGTCAATCTGACACCAAGACATGACCTCTGGTGACCTCAGCACGACATCACTGTTCTGAGACTCGTATTATATTCATGAAATACAGGTGCATCTCAATAAATTAGAATGTCATGGAAAAGTTCATTTATTTCAGTAATTCAACTCAAATTGTGAAACTCGTGTATTAAATAAATTCAGTGCACACAGACTGAAGTAGTTTAAGTCTTTGGTTCTTTTAATTTTGATGATTTTGGCTCACATTTAACAAAAACCCAACAACAAACAAATTAGAATATGGTGACATGCCAGTCAGCTAATCAACTCAAAACACCTGCAAAGGTTTCCTTCTAATTCATTGAGATGCACCTGTATTAAATTCATATTATAATTTATTATATGATGTAACCCAGCAGGCACAGGACGTCAATATAACGGATGTTGCATTTTGGTTGAGAATGAAAATCAGGTTAATGTCAGTATTTAATGCCAATTTGACGTTGAATTTTGTTTACACAACCTAAAAACAACAAATATCAATGTCAGCCGATGTTGGTATTCAACATCAAATTAACATTGACATTAGACATTGAACTGACATTGAATTTTGGTTACCCGATGTCACAACCAAAATTTATCCAAATATCAACGTTGTGTGCCTGCTGGGGAATGTGAATGTAATTGTATTAAAAATCCCATAGACTTACATTGATAGAGGAACCTGAGCCATAAAGACTCGAATATCACAGTGTGAAGGATAGTTTTCGTGCCAGACAGGAAGTAAACAAATAACAACACTCTTAAAACACCTTAGAAACTGCTCCTAGCAACCACACACTCTAGAATCTTTGGGCCAGGTTATTCATTTATTTATTTATTTATTTCAAAATACATTGCATTGTATTCCATTACATTGACATTACATTCATTTAATCCATTTTAAATATAGTTTGGTTAGTCTTATTTTTAGATATATTAATTATTTTTTTAATGTATTAATTATATTTATCTTATTATTTATTATTTTTGTCTATTTGAATTTAACCTTAATTCAATGTTATTTGTTTATTATCCTTTACCTCATATGCCTTTGTAAAATAGGCTACATTAAATTTCCCCTGTATAAAATAATGTGCTGTATTAATAAACCCACCTGCCAGATGAAATGTAAATTATTTTAAAAGGGATCCAACAGTCCTTGGGACATTTTAACTGCGTTTGCTGAATATTACACAGCTACAATACAAAGTAATTTAATAAAACCAGCTGTACAGTGCGTTTTCTCCTCTGAGGTGATGCACTTCTGAATGATTAGCTCATTAAGCTGTGACTCATCTCCCTTTGCTGACGTCATTTCTTTGTTTATCTTCCTTCTGTAATGTACCATTAAACCTAAAATGCAGCCCATGAAATAATCATCAGGAGAAAATATTTATACATTATTTACATTTATGCATTTGGGAATCGAACCCATGACCTTGCGGTTGTGAGCTCTATTTGCTTTCCGTGTCCTTCGGTGTGACCTCAGGTGAGTTATAAACAGCTATAAGAGTAAATAGATTCACACTTCTGATGTCAGAGCTGTTTACCTACGTGCCTCTTTTCTCGTTTCTAATGAGCTTAAAGCATTAAGATCCTCGCGTCTACCGGACCGCACACATGGGTATCTATTTCTCATCCTATTGACGCAATCTGGTGTTTCCCGTTCAGGATCTGACGTGTCTCCAGAGTCAGTCGTGGCTCTTATAAAGAGGCCTGCTCAAGCGTCCATGCATTGATCACAACAGTCAGCTGCGCTCACAGACTTCTGGTCTCTACCTGAGCAGACATGGAGCCCATCAGTCAAACGGTGAGCGTGACTGTCTCAGACGCGGTTTACCCCCGCAGGCCGGTGCGTTTGACGCCGAGAGGAGCCTCCTCTCATTTCGTCGGGAGCACCATTGTGATTCTGTCCTCGTACGCCGTTGCAACTCTGGCCATGAACTGCGGCAAAAAGATCCAGGAGGAGAGATTGAAATCTTCTGAAAACTGATGCTGAGTGCCTCATCAGATGCTGCACTTATCTGATACAGACCTTGGAGAGACTTTCTGAACTGAAAAGTTCACCACACTTTGACAACGTACTTGTCCTCAAGATCTTGGGTCAATACATCTATGCAGACTTTGAAGAGATGTTTTTCACTGTGATCCTGCTGAACAAAGAAACCAAGAACAGAGAAATAGACATGATTGTCTGCATCAGCTGTCATGAGAGTCTGCGAGAGGAGTATTGAGTATCAGTTCATCTCAAGACTCTGGGAAACTAACCAAAATGAGGCCTATGGGAGCAGTTTTTATAGGCCTTTTTACTGAAATTTGAATTTAAAGATAACTCCATTTTGTATTTAGCTTGTGTTTGTTCCATTCCAATAGTGAGTGAAGCACTGGGATACACAGACGATTTTATCAAATCAAGTGTCATTTGTTCATTGCAATGTACAGAATTTATTAAAATGCTTTAATACGTTGTGTAAAGAAGCTTGATTGATCATGCACTTCACTGAACACATCTAATATAATTTCACATGATGACAGACCTTCACATAAGCAAACAATCTGTTAAGCAGTTAAGCAAACCGTTTTTTTCCAACAGTGCAGATACCTTCAGCATAAAAAATGATTTAAAAACTAGCTTTTCCTTTCAAGTAAATCCGAGTGGTATTTACATGTGCAAAACTCACCGCCAAGGCCTGTCCACAAAAAGGACGATAACCAAAAAGATAATGGTCTAGAGAAGTCCACACCATAAATACAGTGATAATGACACAGAGGAATGATATTGTTAAAACTGCTTTCAGAACATTTTTAGGGAGTTCTGGGTGGTTTTAGGCACATATTTGCAGGCTGTTCTGACTGGTTGCTTATTTGAATAAAACAATCGTCTGATAACTTGGTAAAGTAACAACACACTCTCCTAAACAAGACACGATTTCTGTATTTTAATACTATTATTTTAATAATATTTAGTGCACGAGGTTTGGCCTTTTTATTCCACAGAGAGACACTTTTATTTCTAACCCCCGAACTGTCATTAAACAGGTTAGTTAGGAGAAATGATCATGAATGCCCTTGACTCGAGCGACCTGATATGCTGTGCTGCACTTCCTGTGCCCACCACTAGATGGTGATCTGCTATATACACATCCATAGAGGGCTACGGCCGAATGTCTGAAGTCTTCCAGCAGAGGGCGCTCTAATGATGAGAAAAACAGGCATGTGTTTTAACCTGATGAAGTGAAGAAACACCATGCACAAACATCCGTGTCAGATGGGGGAGGAACATCTGAGCCCGAGACCCTCTCAAAAATAAAAATACCTTATTTATAATAAATACATAAATAATACAAAAACCACCTACATTTCAAAAAAACGTATTTCTTTATCTTTATTATGTTTTAAAGGCCTATTAGCACAACCACACAGTTTAATTTGTATTTATTTATTTATTTATTTAATTGTTTGTTTATTTTTGGAGCAGGATAGTAAGACTGTCTAGAAATTAGTCCGTTTAGCTTATCGTAATTCGCGATCGAGGAACACTACGCAAAACAAACAATGGCACATTTTTGAGATCCTGCACAGTTCAGAATTTAAATGCACGATAATAACAATAGCATTCAACTTAAAAGTTATTTACAGATTATTGTGATCAAGGAAACATCCTAATTTAGGCCTGTTAAATTTCTGTAGTAGGTTATTTGTATTTTTTGTGCTATATGTTGTTTGTAATATGTTGCGTTGTTCTTATGAATTTGGTAAGATAAAAATATGTTTGCCTAATACAATGCTACAGTCGGATGGTAACAAAAGTATCTGAATGCTGTCTAAATGACAACCATGTTCATATGCCATTTATGTGTTTAAAAAGTATATGATGAGAATTGAAGGCATTTGAAAATTACCATAGTATTACTATGGTACCATGCCCACAGTAGCATGGTAGCAGTACTTCTAGTTTTTGTGATTGATATTGACACATTATAGGCCATATGTATCTGAGGTATTTAAGGCATGATATGGCGGTCTCAGTGAAACCCCTTCTAATCGGTCTGTCCGAGTGAAACCAGCTCTGAATGGTGGAATGAATGCAGTGCAATTAGCGGCGGTCCTGTCGTGGTAATGTGAGTGACCTATCCAAACGAACACAACAGCTCATCCATGAATAGCTTTGACACAAAGGATTATTATTCCAGCTCAGATAACCAAAGGCTAATAGCTTCTGTCTGCTGTCTTCAAACCCAAAATAAAACAGTCGGGCGACCGGAGACCCGCGGCCCCGGCTTATGAAACCGTCTGTATCATCGTGAATCGCTCTGACAGGCTGATGACATGAGCCAAAACATACATGACTTGTGCTCATAATGCATTCAAATGGCGTTCAGAGACGTCCTGCAGCTCTGTGTGTGTTTCAGGCTGAATCCTCTCAGCTCTCTAACTAGGACACAGTGTTTGCATTTGGGGCCAAAAACGTCTTAAAGCAGCGCATGGAGGTGGGATTATTCCAGAAGGAAGATTAGAGACAGAATAACCAGCAAAACAAGCCTTCAGCGTCTGCTGAGAGAAAATACCATCTCTCACGATTAGTATCTGTTTACTGGATATGGCTCTTTTTAGTATTATAAATATGTCATTTTCAAAAAAATATATACATATCAGACAAACAGATTAACTGGTTTTTGAGATTATTAGACACTTTTACATCCACATTATGTTACCAGTGTTATTTTAGTAAAAGTGAGATACCATTATAGTTTCTTTTTAATATTTAGAAGTTTTCTACATCAAAAAAAATCATGTTTAATTCAATGTGTTGCTGTTTCGTTGTAATTGTTTGTGAAATTTGCTAGGCATTTCTAAGTGAAGTACCATATTTTTTCAATGTACTTAACGTTTATTTTTTTTATTTTTCATTTTATAATTTTATATAGCTGAAATAAAACCAGTTTTTATATTTGAGTTTATTTGCTTCCAAATAACTATTTTTTATGGTTTTAATTTTAATGCAACGTAGATGCATTATGTTGTTTTTGTGAATGTTAAGTAGTATTTCATAAAAGTAATATTCATTTCATTTCACTTGTGCCTAGTTGTACATTTTATACACTTGCAATTTATTCCAACAGTTAAATGAACAAATGAGACTTTAAACCAGCTAGAATACGTTCATGTTGACATGCTTGTAATGGGACAAGAAGCTTATACCCAATTTACCCGCTGTCCCAGATTATCCTAATTCCCCCTGGATTCACCTCCAGTAACTGTCATCAACTGTACCGGGACAGGTTTTAGGAAGATAAAATGTCAGAAAACACAGACAGCAGGTGCAGAGAGTGACTCAGTAGCACATGATGAGATGCATTTAGAAACAAGGTCAAATGAAATAAAGCCTCTGTATTGTTATTGTTAGAAGGCATTATCATGGATGCATTCTGTTTATATTAGGCTGTTATTGCTTTTATTGTGTTTCTTTGATAACTGCACTCACTAAGATCAAACCGATGACAAATGTGTGTATGTGTGTGTGTGTGTGTGTGTGTGTGAGAGAGAGAGAGAGAGAGAGAGAGAGAGAGAGAGCAGGGGCAGATTTAGTGAATTGGGGGCCCCAGGCAAATATAGGAATGGGGCCCTATGCATTTGCACACATTTACCTAGATCAACCCTCGAGGTCCTTTTTTGTCGTGATGCTTGCTGCTGCACAATGGTGCCACATTGTTGTGTCCAATGTTTCTACATTTTTTATGTACATGTTCTAATAGGATTCTTTAATTTACATTTATTCATTTAGCAGATACTTTTATTATTTCATGTTGTAGACAACGAAATAGCAATTGATTTACCGTTTTTTTAGAGTTTTAACATAAAAACAAAATAAATTATAAAATGATAAACCTCACAACTGAAATTCTACACTACTTGTATTATAAACAACTATAAATTATTATATTATTTAAAACAGAATTATGTGGGTGAATATTCGCATTGGTCTGAACAAAAACTGCAGACTGGATTATTGAAAATGCACATTCATTCTCTGCCAGTAGGAGGTGCTTTTGGAGTCAGAAATATAGTGGTTTCCCCGGTAACAGCTCTAAACAAAACAGCTCAGCTCATAAATGGTACTTTATCAGGTAAAATGAAAATGTGATTTACCAGCGTAAGCCTACATTTTATTTTAGTCATTTTAACTTGCTGTCAATTAATTAAAATATATAATCACAATTAATGGCATGATTGTCATGAGTTAACTTGTGAATAATCGCAACTTAATCGCACATTTTTATCTGTTCTAAATGTACCTTAAATAAATATTTTCCCCATGATTTCACAGACAAGGCTTAAGCTAGTCCCAGACTAAAATGCATGTTTGAGCTGTCTCAACTGAAAATATCTTGCTCTGACATATCTTAAACGCATTGTTCTGTGTCAAGATGCACACCTGTAACACTTTCTTTTAAGGCATTTTTGTAAAATTTGCTTAAATATCTTAAGTCCTGGCTTAAGCTAAGCCCCGTTTGTGAAACCGGGCCTTCAAGTTTTTAATCTAATCAACATGGGCATGGACAAATATGGATGCTTTATGCAATATATGTTTATTATTAGTGAAACCATAATTAACAGAGCATGAAGAGTAGACATGTTTCATAGGTCATAGATGTTTTTCAAAGAACTTGTTCATGTCTATTAGACACATGAAAAAAAAAAAAAAAAACAGAAATACTAGCTTCCTATTACTTCTCTTTCTTTGCACTGAGCACTTTACACAAACCTGTTTGCATTTTCGAACGACAGGGCAGCTCACTTCTGAACATGCAAAATGTACATTTATTATTTATTATTACATTTGTTTGCCTCTCTGTTCCACATACTGTATTTTGATGCAGCTAAATTCTCAAAACTGTTTTCATTGATACATTTGACTGTTTGTTGTCAGACAACCGGATGAATATGAAATAGTGACTGAAACGCGACCCATTAAGACTAAACAGCTCTCCCTTCCGAGAAGTTAATCTGCACAAAAAATCCAGATTTATAATCGTGCCGTCGTCTGATAAAAATCAAATAGGCTACAGAAAAGCTTGAAGACAATAGCTGTGCTGTGATTTCAGCTATACTTATATGTAAAATTAGAGAAGCAACATGTCAATGTTTTAACTGAAAGCGCAGCTCCTTTCAGCCGCGCGCCGAACGCAGAGAGAGAAGTGTGCGCGCACTGGGAAAGAGGGACCTCGCGCTCGTGCGGCAGTCAGCTTAAAATTTTATTTTGCTACAAGCTGGATACACAAGAAGCACGTTCAACTCGGACGCGCAGACGATTGTCGTGCATAAACACCGTAAACAGCAACCGTTCGCGTGTCCGCGCTTAATGCGCACCTCCTATATAAAAAGCATTAGGGGGCCCTTGGCTTTTGGGGGCCCAAGGCTGTCACCTACCATTGCCTAAGGGGTAAGTCCGCCCCTGTGTGTGTGTGTGTGTGTGTGTGTGTGTGTGTGTGTGTGAGAGAGAGAGAGAGAGAGAGAGAGAGAGAGAGAGAGAGAGAGAGAGAGAGAGAGGAGAGGGAGAGGGAGAGGGAGAGGGAGAGGGAGAGGGAGGGGCGTTGTCATCGAGATGTCCTTCGTCTACAGCTCCGGGAAAAGAGTGTGTGTGGATCAGAGCGAGAGCATCCGACGATTACACGCCTCCAGTATCAGGTATGAAGCAGCTTTATGGACATACAAACAGTCATTTGTGCTTTAGAAGAGTCAACTCTGACATGAGGTGTTTGTTGTGTGTAGTGGAGTAAATCTGTCTGTGACTGTCATCCTCTTAGACTGGACTGTGACACAGTTGAGGACATTAATATGAGCAGCACAGAGAACTGAAATTAGTCAGCTAGAAACTTCATTTTCATTATCAAGATGCTGTCTGTTAGGATTCATTCAACTTATCAAACTTTATGCGTTGAACTGAACCTCTTTGTTACTGTAATGGTGATTAAACTCAGTCGAAAGTTTCTGATCGTGATGTGACGTCTTTTCTTGAGCGAACAAAACAGTAAGATTTAAACCGGGCCTAAACTAAAACTCGTGTGCAGTGTTTGTAGACTGATGGACTCATTCATTTTAGTTTTTATTTTATTTTAATTATTAATAAATGATCAATCCATTATAATCTTAAAGGAAGAACAACAACACTCGTCTAAGAATCAAATAAGATCCTGCTAAATAAACAAATTCTACTTTTAATATTTTCAGAATTTCAGTTTGTCCAGCAGGATTTTATTTTATTTTATTTTATTTTATTTTATTTTATTTTATTTTATCTTATTTTATTTCAATCCTAAAGAAAGAACAAGAAGGCTCATCTGAGAATCTGAGAGATTTTGCTGCATAAACAAATTCTTAAATTTCAGTCTATATATTCAGAAATATTTTTTCTGTTTATCCTGCAGGAATTATGTGATTTGTGGAAGATTCTCATTTGATTCCATTAGAACTGATTCCAAATCATGACCGAAATTCCTCTAAAATTGCTTGAGGATTTTAGAGAGAGAAAAATATATATATATATATATATATATATATATATATATATATATATATATATATATATATATATATATACATATATATACATATATGGACATCAAATAGCCTCAGATGTTTAACTCATCTATTTACTAAGATTCAGTTTTATAGTCAGTTTCATGAGTAAGTCATTATGAAGCAGAATACAAATGCAAATATGTATCAAAGTTTCATGCTGTGAATGTACATGTTCTGAAATGTTATATAACATCATAACGTCTGTTGATGGAAGTTCAAGTGTTTTTCCTCCTGGATTATTTCTTGAAGCTAAAAGATAAACGCTGGTGAAAATGGGTGTGTCCAAAGTTCTGCTCGGCCTCGTCCACCTTACGAGTCTATTGGCCGCCGCTGTGATGAGTCAGGAGGGGGCATGTCTGCGGGACGGGAGACTCAAAGCCACGGCCAGCCCAGAGCCTCATCTCAAGCAGTGCTCGCTCTACATGGAGAGTGTGTGCACACTTCACAGTCACCTTACACACACACAGTCAAGACCAGTTCATTAAGAGTCACATTTTAAAACAGCCCAGTAGAATTGGGCCTCTTTGGGATTGTAGTTTTGTCCCAGTTTGTGAATGCTTGTGTCTCTGCCCAGACTCGTGTTGTTCAGAGAAGGATGTCCAGGATCTGTCCGGCTCTGTGTCCGGCGTGGACAACTCTCACTGGGATAAGTGTGGTGTCCTCAGCCCTCTGTAAGCATCTGCTGATTATGATTCATTACGTATACTGAGGATTAAATCTTAAAGTATGGAAATTGACTGATTTAATCACATATTATTGATTAAAATACCACTGAGAATGACTTCAACAGCAGCTTTAATCATATTTATCTTGAATAAAACAAAGTTCGTATATATTATTATAAAGGGTGATTTAAACAGCCCATGAAATAATTTAACAGACAGAATTTTCTTTCTCACGTTGATATATTTCCTATTAAAGCAGTAATTAAGTTTGTTTGTTTGTTTACATGAATCTTTATTTATATATTCAGGCAGTTATTTTAGTTATTTAATCCATTTTTGTTATTTTTATTTTGTATTTGTTTGTTAATTTATTGATTATTTTTATTTTTTATATTTAGTTATTTGGCTATTTTTATGATAATATAGATTTTTATGTCTATTTATTTTCAATCCACGTTTGTTTGTTTATTTTATTTATTATTTTTATGTGTGTTTATTAATATATTTTATTTTTTTTAAACGTTTCTTTATTTACTGATTGATTTTTTTTTTTTTTTAGTTATTTGGTTATTTTTATTATAACATTATTATAACATTATAACATTATTTTATTTTGTGTCTTTATTTTCAAATAATGTATATTTATTTATTACAATGTATGTTTATTAGTATATTAGTTGGTTATTTTTTCCATGTTTTTTTTCTCATTTATTTTTTAATTCATGTTAATTCATTTTAAATCCATATTTATTTATTTATTTGATAGTTGTTGTTTTTTTGCTTATGTGAAGTTTTGTATAAATACGTATTATTGTTCTCCTCAAGGTGTTTGTATTGTAATAAAAAAGACTGAGAATATTGAATTTATATATATGCGCTAAAAAGCTAATTTTGTCAACTTTCAGAGGTCCACTATAAGACAACATGAGCTGAACTCTTTTGTTTGCCATTCTCTCTCTCTCTCTCTCTGTAGCTGTGAGTCCTTCCTGAAGCGCGTGGTCTGTTTCCACCGCTGTTCTCCCGATGCTGCTCGCTGGCCACACCCACATCGTGACTCCTCCCTGAAGGCGGTGCCTCTGTGTCACAGTTTCTGCAGAGATTGGTGAGGCCACGCCCACTTATCTTGTGGTCATAAGCTTGTGTGATAACCAGCTTTGATTGACAGAAATGAGCTGAATGCATCAGAATGTTCTTCATCAGTTATCAGTGGTAATGTAGACGACTGTTGCAGGTACGAGGCGTGTAAAATGGACATGACATGTGCTCGGGACTGGACCACTGACCCACGCGGACAGAACTGCAGCGGCGGCTGTGTGCCGTACCAACAGGTAACATGCCATAACAAACATGATATAGTTTATCCACACAAACTACTGAAGCTTTACAGAATAAAGAAAATGTGAGTGATATTCATCTGTGCAAAACCCATTGCCACAGCGGTGTTGCCAGGGTGTTGCTATACAATTGCTAAGGTGTTCTGAGGAGAATTTGCCACTTTGCTGTATAATTAGGGTGTTGTGGGTGGCTGCCAGAGTGTTGCTATGCAGGTGCAAAAGTTTTTTATATATATTTTGAGTGTGTTGCTAAGTGGTCACTGAGGTGTTCTGAGTAGTTTTTTGGCACTTTGCTATGTGTTAGGTGTTTGCCAGATGTTGTGAAGTAGTTGCTAAGGTGTTCTGATTGTTGATAACATTGCTATGTGTTAGGTGTTGCCAAGTGTTGCTATGCAGTTAAGAATGTGTTCTAAATGTTGCTAAGTAGTTGCTAAGGTGTTCTGGTTGTTGATAAGTTTTTGCTAAGGTGTTCTGGTTGTTGATAAGTTTTTGCTAAGGTGTTCTGGTTGTTGATAAGTTTTTGCTAAGGTGTTCTGGTGTGTTTTAGCCACACTGCTGTGTTGCCAGGGTGTTGTGTGTGGTTGCTTGGGTGTTGCTTTGCAGTTGCTAAGGTGTTCTGATTGTTTGTTTTGATTGATTGTTTTGAGTTGTTTTGGCAGATTTTGCTGTGTTGCTAAGGTGTTGTTTGGAGATTGCAAGACTGCTACTATATGCCATTGCTAAGGTGCTGTGGGTGTTACCAGGGTGTTGCTATGCAGTTGCTAAGGTGTTTTGAAATGAGTGAATATTTTTCTGAGTATTTTTGGCACATTGTGTTCCTAGAGTTTTGGTTGCCAGAGTGTTGCTATGCATTAAAATGTTCTGAGTTGTTTTTTTTTAAGTGTGTTGCTTAAGTGTTCTGATGAATTTTTGCCACATTGCTGTATTACTAGAGTGTTGTACATGTTTGTCAGGATGTTGCTATACTGTTGCTAAGGTGTTTTACCAGCCTCAGGAACTATAAATATGTGTATGTATAATGAGCTATTTTCCCCCAAATTCAAAAGGAAATTTATTTACACGATATCTGTGAATATAGTCAAAGCTAAATGGTATGACACACAGAAAGGAAAATTCAGAAGAGAAAAATGCAGAATTAGGGAGAATCGATAAATCAGTAAATTATTATTCATTTACTGGTATTGTCTGTATGATATGTAATCCATAAAAAGTACCTGTAATTTGATTATGAACATTTAAAATGCAACATACTCTAATTTCAGGTATTTTTACAAGTAGTTTTTGGAATCTGATTACGTGATCCAAATGACATGTAATCCGTTAGTACCCAGGACTGGACGAGCACTAGTATTAGCGATGTAAACATCACTGAGGAGAGGAGCGCTCATGCAGGAGAGAGTGTGTGAGGAGACACTGTGTCTCCAGGCCTGGACACAGCTGGAGCCACACACACACACACACACACACACACACACACACACACACACACACACACACACACACACACACACACACACACACACACACACACACACACGGAGTGAAGGTGTCAGTTCATGTCACTCTTTCTCACCACTGACGAGCTGAACATGTGAAAAGAGAGAGAGAGTGTGAATCAGTGTGACCGGCCTCTCATACAGACAGTTTCAACACTGAGATGTTGATGTTGTTTGAACACTGAAAAAATCACTGCAGCAGTGTTTATTGTAATATTAATGATTGTAAAATGTTAAACTAATTACTTATAAATCAATGTATAAAACTTGAAAAGTAAGACGTTGAAACAATGTCACAATAACAATGTTGGAAACGAAACAAAATGCAACCTGCCAGCTGGACTGTTTTAATCTGTGAAAGATGTTGTAAAATAATACCAAGATAAAGCAAGAAGAATTTGGCTGGTCATGTGATCCCAACATGATTTTTAACTTTACACAGACTTTTCTGCCATTCACTTAAAATGATGAATGAGGAGGTTATGATTTGGAGGTAAGATCATGAAGTCAAACATTTTGTTTCATCAGAATAACATCACAAAGGAATGATTCAGTATGCAACATGAATTAAGAAAGTAAATAAAGATTTAAGATCACTGTCTCTATGGAAACGCTGCTGACAGTGAGAATTCATAATCAACATAATCATCACATGTGCACAAGCGTGAGTGACAGAAACACACACACACACACACACACACACACACACACACACACACTTCACATGTTCTGGGGGGTGAAAATCGCTGCTAATAACGAGAGAAAGTTTGTGTGTGTGTGTTTCTACATTCAGGAATCATTAATATGCGTGAATCGCTGATGTGTGAAAATAATGACTGACAATATTAGCAGCAGATCTGAGAAGTTTTATCATAAGTAAACATAATATTTTTGACACTACATGGACGTAAGATGCCTCATAACTGCATCTGGGCATTTCATATTACTTTATTAATTTCATATTTACTTTATCTCCCGGTTTATGACTGAAGACTAATAAATGTTAATGTTGATAATGTTTACTGTAATAAGATTCATAGTCTCTTTTTATTTTATCACTGTCTGCAGTAGTGAATAATTAATTTTCTGTTTTTCAATACAGTAGTAGACAATGGTGAAATATAGAGAACGGCAGTATTATTTAATGTATATACTATTATGGTATTTATAAAATAGAATTGCCTTTTATTTGTATATTTTCATTTTTTTTTAATTTAGCTTCAGCTGTAGTCATTTTGTTGTTTTTTTTATTTTAAAGTCATATAGCTATGTGTGCATATATATATATATACAAAAATATAAAAATATATAAGCATTAGTGTGAACTATCTTCTTCTACTGTCAGGTTGGATCTACAAGCATTGCCACAAGAGGCCACTATAGCAGCATTAGCATAAACTGCCATCTTCTACTGTCAGGTTGGATCTACAGTTTGAAAAGAATCATGCACTCACATGCTTCTGTGTTTGTTGGTCAGATGTACCAGCAGGGGCGAGACCTCTGTGAGAGTCTTTGGGGAGATGCTTTCATGACAGTTGAAGACGACCCCGGGGAGGAAGACGGTGTTGAAGGCCACAGCTGCGGCTGTCTGACCCTCAGCCCATCCGACAGAGAGGTGATCGCAGCTCTGAGGGTTCAGGAAGTAAACAACTAAAAACCACAAACAACCAACCAAGAACAGCCACGCCACAGTACAGAGCTCCCTGCCCTCCCGCAGGGCCTCAAGCACACAGCGCCACAGCGCCACCACAGGCCCGGAGGAGCAGGGCCAAGGCTGTACTGCGCAAGCGCTCTGTGCTCGCCAGCGACATGGAGGGCAGCGGAAGCGGCTTCTAGGAGAGTTGTGTTTTAGATCTGACGAATGTTTGTTTATGAGTATTTTATCTTATCAGTTGAGTTTATGGTAAACTAATGCAGTGAGGTTTCTACAGTATTGTCTATTTAACACAGTCATCAAAACAATCCTGTGTAGACTAAAGCTACTTCTGTAACATCAAATTCTGCTTATTTTAACCTGTTTACGATAACATCAAAAGTTGAATTTAGGTCTGAATAACACTTTACAATAAGATTACCGTTGTTAACATTAGTTAACTACACTAAAATAAACACGAATGAATGATAAACAGTACTTCTACAGCATTTGTTAATTTACATTAATGTTAATTTAAACATTAGTTTTGAAAGCAAAAGTATCTGTTAACATTATTCCGCTGTCAACTGACATGAATATTAACAATAACAAACATTAACAAAGATTAATAAATGCTGTAATAAAAATATTGTGTGTCAGTTCATGCTAAAAAGTGTGGTAGGCTAACATGTTACTGCACTGAAAAAAAAGGTGCAGAAACAAAGAAGGTTTAGTAACAAGTAGGCTACAAAGAAATAAAGTAACAAGATAAATTAAACGTGAAATTTTATCATGTCATTTCAATAGGAATCCACTAGATCAGGAAAGTCGTGAGGGCGAAAGATTGTCCCACACAAATTTCGCACCGAGTTCAATTTGTTCCCGCGCTGACTAGTGTTGCCAAGTCTGTGGTTTTCCCCGCTATTTTTTCCCAGTGCTCTCATGGGTTGTCTTTTAGATCAATTTTGATAGCCAGTTTCGCCCCCGAATGTGGTCTAGTTTTGGCCGTGATTGGATGTTTGAGTAGCAACTGAGCTGGTTTTGTTACGCAACCCTGGCAAGACTAATAGAAAGATTCTCGCTTCGAAAATGACGAATTTGCGCTTCATACACTGCTACACCGGTAATGGATAATGGATGTTTTTTGTGTAACAATATTTTGCTAATGCTCACACATCTTAATGTATTAAATAATGCCAGCAAGGAGCTTATTGTAAAGTGTTACAGAATATTCTGTTTCACCTGGAAGTGCGTCACATTTCATCAATAAAATGGGTTTCAGCTGTTAATTCAGTGTATTTGCTCACTACATGAAAGCACATCATAACATTATTAAGGGATTTTTTGGCTCGCTTTAAACTTAAATGTTGCTGTTGTCAATTGTTTCTATAACTGTGATATTTCATGATAATCTGCTCTACTATCTCATAATCTGTAATGTCACAATCATCTATTACACAGTGTGTGATGTCAGTACGGTGTGTTAATGTTTTTTGCGTAATGACTTTGTTAGTGAAAACTTATGATCCAGTATTTACACTGATATAGACTACATAAAAGTAAGGCTGTAAAGAAAAAATGAGAGAATACTGTAAAATATGTTTGACTGTAGAATGAGGGTAGGCCTGCTATTGACTGTTTTGGCGGGTTGCGCGAGGACATGTTTTGTTTGTATGTAAATGACGGTGCGTCACTGTGAGCGATCTGATGTTCTGCTATTCTGTGGCTGCAGTATGTAAACGTAAATGTAAATGTGTTTCTATTCTGATCTTACATGTCTCCAATTCATAAATAAATTAAATTGGAATTTGTTTGTTCTTTTAATTGTTTGTTCTTTTTAAAGCAGTGTAATGAAGTCTCATTTGGTGTTTATATACCGTCAAATTTACAATAAATGATTGAACTTAAATAAGGCTATAGGCTGTCTAATCAGCATGACATTAAAACAGTACTCATAATACATTTAATACATAAATGTAGGCCTATTTGTAGAACAGTATGTATACAGTCATCCTGCTTATTTTGTCTCCTATCACTGATGAGAAGCAGAATCATGAGTTATTCTCAGGGCTGGCCAGTTTGCTGCCGTAGGCAAGATTTCACCTGGTGCCCCTTGCCTTACATTAACATTAGTGAATATGAACTAACTTGAACTAACAATGAACAATACATTTGTAACAGTAGCCTATTTATTATTTTTGTTAGTGTTAGTTATTGACAATTAACATTATTTTAAATTGTTTCCAGTGAAACTATAAAAATATAGGTGCTGCCTAAGTCACTTTGTAAATCAAACACAATTAAACATCAAGAATAATTAAATAAAAATCTGGTATTCCAGCACAAAACTGTATTCATTTAACACTTCTCTAGCATACAAAAAAAAAAAAAAAAAAAAAAGTGTATAGGGCCCCTAGAGACACGAGGTGTGTAAATGTGTAAGTATATTTTCCCTGCGCAACTACATTTAGGCTACATAGCTGATGACTTAACAAGTGCAATACATCTTTATTCCTCGAGGTGGCGCTGTTTGATACACAATGACGACGTGACGTTTCACTCAAAATTACCTCAGGCATAAAACAAAAGAATATCATCAGCAAAAATTGAACTGGTTTGAAGGCTTTACTGCAGAGCAATTACTGTACACAATGAAATATAAATGTCATTGTCATTTGATGCTGGATGTGGTGAATAAGCTGCCAGTGATCAAAATATTGAATATGAAGTCATTGAAAGCAATAGGTTTGAGAATAATGGCTGAGATTGTGAATATGGGGCAGATGCTGGATGTACTGTGGAAGTTTGCTCTGACGATGACAGTGATGGTAAAATCATCTGCTCAGACTGAACCCTTTTAAGTTTCAAAAGGTAACGATATATACATATACATATATACATATTAAATTTATAGTACTGTAGTAGTAGTTATAAAAAAAAATATAAATGCTCCCATTAAAACAGATGGTAACATAATTCGATAGCGAAAAGTGCTATCTATCAGATTTTGCTTCCAGCATGATATTAATAAGGTGTGAGGCTTTATTAACATGTACACCTACCCCAACCCTAAACCTGCCCTTACAGTAGTGTTGGTAGCATAATCTGATAGGCAGCATTATTTGTCAGAACACCAGGCCCCTGCCCTCCTCATTTCTTCAAGGCCATGTTTAATAGTTTTATGGCACTTGTACACCACTAGATGGCGCTATGAATCAATTTTAAAGTGAATCACAGTGACTCACAGAGTGTTTTGCTGAAGTCATGATGAGTTAAACAAGGTTTGGCCTTTAACATCTTTTGACCCACTTATATGACCAAAATATCTCCTATGGCCCACATGAGATTTAAACGAGATGACACTGTAGATGTTTTTATGCCGACCATTGTTATTTTAGTATTATTTATAAACAATAAGTATTAATATTTAAAATGAGCTTTTATTTTTAGTATTTTTATTTCAAGTTCATTTTGTTATGTGATGCCATTTTATTCATTTTGTTTTGTTTCTAATAACATTTCTTAGCCATAATAGTCTTAAGTTACGTCTGTCTCAGTTTAGTTTTAGTTAATCATTCAAAACTTATTTTACATCAACAATACTTATATCTACTAAGTTACTGAATTGATTTCTAATCATTTTAGCTTTAGTTAACATTAACAACACTGATGTCAGCTCATTAATAAAGATGGAAAATCAGTAAAAGACTGGCATGTCAGGTGCAATGATTATAGAAATAAACAATATGTAACATTTAAATCATGGTAATACGTTTTGACTAATTAAAAAAATAATAATGTGTACTGAATATCAACACAGCCGTAGTATTACTGGCCTAATAAAGCAGAATCAGGCTTTAACAGGGAATAGTATCTTTCTCGAAACTGATTGTCTATGGACCACATTTAACTGTTGTATGATTTATTTAATATTCATTTTCATGAAATGCTTCTATCTGACCCCTGCTTTGAGCCACAGGTTAGTTAAACAAACTCATCTGAGGCATCAAAAGAGTCTGAGCAGATAACTGGAGAGTAACAGCTGTGTTGATATGAAGCAGTCGTGTTGGTGGGTGTTTGATGGAAAGTGTCACTCAGAAACACAATCTGAGCCTCAGCGTTCATCTAGCGGCCTTGGAAGGGACAAGAAGGAATATTCATGAGATCGCTGGAGAGATTCACAGTGTGTGAGTGGGAGAAAGAGATGAAATGTGCAAAAACTGTGTGTGATGGAGAAGATGAGCCAACATTTTGTCGTCATCAGTCACTGATGTTTCTCCCGTGTGTGTGTGTGTGTGTGTGTGTGTGTGTGTGTGTGTGTGTGTGTGTGTACATGAGACGTTCCTTCTCACAGTCTGTCAGGCGTTAAAAAGCTTCTTTTGTCCACTACATGTAGAACAGAGGAAGTATGAGGAATAAATGTTCCATCAGGCTCTGAAACTCCACACACTCACCACAAAGAAAATACAAAAATAAAACACACACTCAATCATGAAAGCTGTCACCGAATGAGCTTTGACTCATTCATGAGCGCTGCTCTTTGCAGGCCTGTGAGCTGTTCTCATGTTCTCATGTCAAGCAAGAGAAACGTGAAACCAGAATAACTAAAAAAAAAAAACTCACCTTCAATATGAAAGAAAAGAGAAACGGTTTCAGGTTAACTCATACAAAAATAAACAGTTAAAAATAAACAGCCATGAGAAAGTCTTTTAAAGGTCTTTAGAAACTCGTATACTGGTGAAGTCAAAACACTGAACTGAAGAAGTTACGACTTTATTTAATTTAAAGAATCACATACTCAGAAACTATATAGCCAAAAATTGCACCCATTATCCTTATTTTTAAGGTAAGAGCATTTCCCTTATGAAAATGAACCATGGTTTAAAAAAATAAAAAATACATGGTTACTATGATAATCACAAAATAACCATAGTTTTGCTGTACTAACCATAATTTAACCATGGTATTTGATGTAAAACTGTTGTTATACAAATGGTAATAAATACGGTATCTATCTATCTATCTATCTATCTATTTATCTATCTATCTATATATATATATATATATATATATATATATATATATATATATATGTATATATATATATATATATATATGTATATATATATATATATATATATATATATATATATGTATATATATATATATATATATAATAAACATATGGTTACTAGGCCCACACTTTTACTATAATAAAAGGTAATTTTCGTAAGGGTTGTAAACAGAACAGTCCATTATATTGCAGTAAAATCATATTATTTTATTATCGTAAACACACTGTTTTTTGTTTGTTGTCTTTTGCAAATAGTTTTACCGTTTACTGCCCAATGATATTCTTATAGTTGTTTACTACCTATAGCGGCCAAGCCTCGCACATTTGGCGAAAACAACTTATTCCGCTTGCAATAAGTGCATAAACAGGGTTGTTTGCTGAACCTCGTGTAAACGTCAGCAAACATTAGAACGGAACAAGTCCATTCAAATGAGAGAGGAGGTGAGAACGTTCCATTAGAACCACTGACGAAACTAAAAGAGTGTCACATGTTGATGTGTCAGATGAAACGATTAACGGTGAGGTGCACCTTTAAAATCTCCAAAACAAGCCGAGCGCGTGTGCGCGTGCGCGCGCCTGCTTCCAGCGCTTTGAAGTGGCTTGCTTTGATTTCCACCTTGAGAGCGAGCAGAAAAACACGCAGGTGGGTGACATCATTGACGTCAGGGACAGGTGGACCCGAGTGGGCTTTTCTCACCGTGTAAAAAACCCCGCTCCCATTTTCCAGCGAGCTGCACAAAAACAAACGTCCCACACGTTTCAGGGCCTGCTTCGGTTTTTGGCGTAGCTAGGACCCGTTGATGATAGTAGGCCTATTTTTTTTTTTTATGATCATAAAGTAGACCTATCTAAAACTATCACAGTTCGACCTAAACCATATTATTTTAATGTTGTTTATTAAATGGATCGGCTATTGAGGTAATTAATTCAGAATGTCCAGCATATTTTCATGCCAATGCTCTTCATTCCAGCGCCAGACGTGTCCTCTTTATAGATCTCATGCGCGTCCAGCGCCTACGCGCGCCCCTGCCGTGCGCGCCTCCGGTCCAGTCATTCCAGAGGTCACAGTCACTTCCCTAAATATTCATTTTTCTCCCGAAGACATCCAAAACACCAAACCACACAGTAATGGCATGAAATAGGAGCAGATTGTTCTGCTAATACGGCAAATGATTAAGTCTTCCGTTATAATTAGACTAAACTC